>NW_023270839.1:36231991-36528931 GCF_011800145.1 Mirounga leonina
TTCTTTCTTTCTTTCTTTCTTTCTTTCTTTCTTTCTTTCTTTCTTTCAACCATCAGCTTGTTCTCTACAGTTAGGAGTGTTTTTTTGGTTTTGTGCTTCTTTTCCCTTTTCTTTCCTTCTTTCTTCTTTTTTGGGTTTTGTTTCTTTTTTGTTTGTTTTTCTTCTTAAGTTCCACACATAAGTGAAATCATATGGTATTATCTTTTTCTGACTGACTTATTTCACTTAGCATTATACTCTAGATCCATCCATGTTGTTGCAAATGGCAAGATTCATTCTCCCTACTCATATTGGATAAGGTTGAATGGCCCATAGTACCCATTCCCCACCTTCTTCTAATATGCCCTTCTGCACTACAGAGGCTGGAAATTGTAATTACAATTTTCAGATCCTTTGCAGCTAGGGTTTTGCCTGGGAATTAGTTCTATCAATTGTTCACATTTGTAAAAGATTTGGAAGGAGAAAGTGAGGCAGTTTAGCTGCTTTCTACTGATGAACAAAGGTAGAGGATGTGCAGTCCATCCTACAGTGTTGGGGGACTTCAAATTGCAGTGGTGGTGGCAGTGGCTTTCTATCCCTGGATCTCAGTGACCTTGGAATGGTCTTCAGCTCCAGAGACAGCCTCCTGATTGGAGCAGAGAAGGTGGCACCTCTGGTGGGTCATTATGCCATGCTCTGGGAGTCATTAGCAAGGAGGAATCAGCCTAGAGTCCACTTCTCCCACCCTTTCAATGATCTGATAAGTCAATTCCCTCTACTAAATGTTGTTCTGTTTGAAATAGGGAATTTCTTTTTTAAGATTTTATTTATTTATTTGAGAGAGAGAGAGAGAGACCGAGCATGAGCAGGGGGAAGGAGGCAGAGGGAGAGGGAGAAGCAGGCTCCCCGCTGAGCAAGGAGCCTGATATGGGACTTGATCCCAGGACCCCAAGATCATGACCTGAGCTGAAGGCAGATGCTTAACTGACTGAGACACCCACGTGCCCTGCATAGGGAATTTCGGCTTGCTGTTCTCCACCCTAACTAACAGCCCTAATCCCTATCCAGCCTCCTAACCTATAGCCAGCGAGGGGAAAGGAAATAAGCACTTAACATTGAGGCAATCCCCCCTTCCTACGTCTGCCCACCCAATTCCTTTTGGGCACATGACCCAGGCAGGGCTTTACTCAGAGTCGGTCCCTCAAATGGAAAACCATGAAGGGTATGGGACTGGATAATATATGCTAATGTAAGGGTCAAACAGGAACTCAGAAATGAAGGTGAAAAAGACAGCAAGCAATTCTATGTGGAACATTCTGTTCAGGCCTTCAAACTAAATGAAACAGTAAGGATTAATGAAAGGTTCAGAGCAGAAATTGTGAAACGGCCCCTGGCAACAGCCTCAAGATACTCTGCTCCCTGTCATGATGCCATTGTCTGGGATTTATGAGTTTTGCTTGTACTGGGTTTCTTTCTTTCTTTTTTAAGCTACAGAATTCCAAAAGACAAGACAAACCTGGGTTCAAGGTTCTTTGTAGAAGCGGTGGCAGGGGGAAAGGGAAGCATTCGTAATGGCACACTGTAGGTGCTAAGACTTAGGTAATGAATGAGGAATGGTTAATGAAGAGCTTCCTCTGATCTGGTTGTGAGCTTCCATCCTCATCTTCTCTTCTGCTATTGCCCTTTGGAAGCCTCCCCTGCCCCTGAGACCATCTCCTTGCTGTCTGACTGTTAACGTGGGTCCACCCTTCCTTCCCTGTCCTTTCCCACCTGGAATATCTTCCTGGCTGCTTTCTCCCCACCAGCATAGTCCATGCTTGGCAAGGCTTGGCTCAAAGCCAACTGTCTCCTTTAAGCTCCTGGCTTTCTCAGGCTCTACCTGGCAGTGGCCCCACCCTCTCTGAACTGGTAACCCTTTGGGTTTGTACATCCTTTAAATAGTGTCATCCTGCTGGGTCATGAATCTAGGCTGAGTAACGTTTATCTTGCTGCTAAAACACCTGGAAAGGAAGCCAGCTCACTGGGAACGCATTTTACCTGCCCATAGATTTACAGGGCTTCACACCTCTACTCATCCTATCAACCCTTTGAAGGACCCAACAACTTCTGGAACAGAAGTAACTTTTCCAAGAGTTCCTGGCTTATAACTGGTCAAGCTTGGAATATGACTTGGCTTGGACCCAGGTCTGTTTGATTCTCACATCTTGGTGTTCCTACTATTTATACCACCTTCCCTGACATCAGGATGCTTTTCACAACTAAATGGCAAGCCTCCTGTGGTCAGGAATCAGGTCCTTTCATACTGGTGTCCCACCTCTGCTTAGAAGTGTCCTATACATAATAGTTGTTCAATAAATATTATTTGGCTAATTGGTATTATAAACCAATTACCTTAGAGTTGCATAATATTTTAACCTCTTTACAGTATATTTACACTTGCTAATTCATTCCCTGTGACAAGGATGCTGATTAAAAACTCCCATTACACAATTAAAAAAAAACCACACCCCAGAAACAGCACTGAGGGCAACAAATTGCCCAAAGTCAAATAATAGGAAATCTTAGCCTCTGATACCTAATTTAGTTCTACTGTTGAAGTAGTAGGTATAAGCACTGTAAAGAGATACTTCTGAGACTACTGGGGAAACTTAAGTATTCATTGTATATCAGATGGTAGTAAGGAATTACATCAGTTTCTTATTTCTGCTCTAACAAATTACCACAAATTTAGTGGCTTAAAACAACACAAATGTATTATCTTACATTTCTAGAACTTGGAAGTCTGAACTGGATTTCACTTGGCTAAAGTCAAGATATCAGCAGGACTTTGTTCCTCCTAGAGGCTCTAGGAGAGAATCTGTTTCCTTGATTATTTCAGGTCTAGCGGCCACCTGCATTCCCTGGTTCATGGTCCCTCTCCTTGGTCTTCAAAACTCACTTGGCTCTCCTCATCACACCTCCTACACTCTGACCTCCTATGTACATCTTTTAAGTACTCTTGTACTGGATGACGCAAGATAATCTCCCCGTCTCAAGATCCTTAGCTCAATTACACCTGTAAAGTTCCTTTTACCATGTAAGGTAACAGATTCACAGGTTCAGGATTTGGACATGGACATCTTCAGGGACTGTTATTCAACTCACCACACAAGTTACTGATAATTTTGGTAAATATGATGATCGTACATTGATTATGTTTTTTAAATGTCTTCATTTGTTACAGATGTTTGCTGAAATATTTATGGGTGAAACAGTATGATGTCTGATATTTCCTTTAAAAATTCCAGAAAAATAAGTTGATGTGTGTGGAAGGAAAATGGATGAAATATGATTGGCAAAGTGTTTGCTAATTATTGCGAATTATTGAAGCTGGGTATTAGGTATGTAGAGGTACATTTACAGTTTTTTTTTGTGTGTGTAAGATTTTCTAAGACATCTTTTTAAACTGTAGATATCATTGAAGTTTCCAATATAACTTTCTAGAGAAAGTTACATCTTCCTCTCTTCCTCCCCAGAACGGTAGCTGCCATTCTGAATTTGGTGTTTTCCACTCTCTTCCAAAATTTTATAGTTTTAGTACATATACATGTCCAAAACAATATATAGAATTGGTTTGCATATTTTTTCCAAATTTATATAAATAATATCATAATGCATATTTCAACAGAATTTTTGAGGTTTATTCATGTTGATACATGGATACTGTAGTTCATTCTTTTTTAGGTAATATAAAGTATTCAACAGTATAGCTCTATCTAAATTTATCTCTTATGTTGATGTATATTAAAGTTGTTTTCAATTTTTAGTTACAATGAACAGTGCTGCAATAGACCTTACAGATACCTCCTTACAAATAGGCTCATGTGTGAAATTCCCTCTAGGATACCAACTAGTGGAATTACTAGTTTGTTGGGTATATGCATTTTTATCATTATTAGATCTTGCTAAATATTTAATAGCAGGGTGGTGCCAATCTATACTCTTTGGCTGTATATGAGATTTCCTGTTTATATTCATGTGTTCATCCACATTTAAAGTATTAAGACTTTAAAAATTTTTGCCAACTGAACGGATGTGAAATAGTATCCCATTGTTTTAATTCGTGAATCCCTGATAACTATTGAAGTTGAGCATCTTTTATCTTAGCGCCCTTTTGTTATTCTCTTTTGTTAATTCTTCCTTAAAGTGTTCAATCTAAAATTTATTCCATCTGTTGAGTTTTTTTTTTTTAAAGATTTTATTTATTTATTTGAGAGAGAGAGAATGAGAGAGAGAGCACATGAGAGGGGGGATGGTCAGAGGGAGAAGCAGACTCCCTGCCGAGCAGGGAGTCCGATGTGGGACTCGATCCAGGGACTCCAGGATCATGACCTGAGCCGAAGGCAGTCGCTTAACCAACTGAGCCACCCAGGCGCCCTCCATCTATTGAGTTTTTAATTTTAATGCTATATTTCCAAGATTATATTTTCTTTCTTAATTTCTACTTTGTCTTTGGGCATTCTAAACATTCTTTTTTAAAAGTCTTGGCAGGTTATATGATTAATTTCACCCAGAGGGAAGTCATATTTTGATGACTACTGATTTGTTGACTCTTTGATTTCTTTGTTGGTTTTTGAACTTAAGTAGGTAGGCTCAGTTTGAATGGGGGATTTCCAGTTCATATATTTTTTCTTCCTCTTTGTCCCTCTGCCCATATCCCTTTCTATCCAATGGCTCCTTCTTAGAACCCTGGGTCCTCACTTTAGACCCAGGTTTTTTGACATTTTTAGGGCTCCTTTCTTAAGATACTATTCAGGTCACTGCCGATCCAGTGATGGAGAGCCAGAGTGCTTGGGGTCAGATCCTGTTTGTGAACAATCTCCATGCCATCCTGCCTTCAGAAATTTGCAGCTTGTTAAAGGCAAAAAAGTCCCAGCTGGTGGTCAGTAGCATTTTTCAGGCCCCTCATGAGTAGGGCAGCCCTACACCTGCTCCAGGCTTCAAGAAGGGAGCTTGGGTTTGGTCCCCTTCTTGACATGGAGCAATTTAGTCTCAGCCTTGCTCTCTGATCATCACCTGGAATTTCTCTTCCGTTTCTAGTTCACAGAAATGCTTAACTAATTCTCTAATCCAGCTCTGACTTTTTAATTTCTTGATTTTCAACTGTGTCTGTTACAGGTATGTATCTGGAGCAGAAAGTATGCCCCGGGTGTGACTTTCCATTGTCACTGTAATTAGAGACACAGGTTACCTTGATTAGGGAGCTACCTTTTTATATTCAGTTGTAACTCTGGGTTGTTATAAGGGCCCAATGAGACTAAATGTTGCTGATAAGTCTGATGCTAATCTGATACTGCTTTTTTTGTGTGTGGGAGCAACACAAATGCACAGACATATGCTTGGGTGTATTCATATTTCTATTTGAAAATACTTAGGATCTTATATCTAGATTCCTATCTATCTATTCATCCTTCCATTCACCTACCTACCTATCATCTATTTGTGTGTATTATATGTTTATATTTTTACTTGAAAGTCTTTACCCTTTTTTTTTTTTTGATCTTTTTATTCTTAATGTTCTGGAATTGTATAAGGATGAATCTAGGTGGGGGCCTTTTTTATTCTTTCTGACTGATACTCAATGAAGCCTTTCATTCTGAAGACTTGAATTTTTCTAGTACTGGGAAGATTTTCCTATTATTCTTTTATATTCCTCTTCCATTTCTCTGTTCTTTGATGGATGTTGGCCCTTCTTGATTGATTTTCTGTGCCCCATCCTTTCTCCTCTTCTCTTTTTCTATTTTTGTGTTTTTTGCTCCATGTTTATGTAAACTCCTTAATGTTTTCTAGTAGCTCTTTAAATGAATTTGTTGGCAAGCTATGTATTTTTTCTTTCCATGAATTCTTTGTTTTTTGACTGCTTCTTCTTCATAGTGGCCTGTTCTTGCTTTACAGGTGAAATATAATCTTAAGTCTCTGTGAGGATACTAATAAGAATTTTTTAAAATCTTCCTTCTCTTCCTTGGATTCTCTCTGTACCTCCTGGGTAATTTGTTGTGAATGTTCACCTTCTTGCTATTGGACTGCCTCAGCTGTCTGGTGGCCCTTGGTCATCCTTCCATATTTACAAATGAAGGATCATGCTGAGCATCTGACCCGAGAGAGCACTAAACACAGACTTGTTAAGACTAATGTCCTCTCTGGGCTTTTGGCCTCAATAAGAATTCTGACCTGCTACCTTTTATCCCAGAGCCATTGTGGGGGACTCCACACAAAGGCAGCCTTTCTGACTTGGGTCACCCTTCTCTCTGGTTTATCAGTTAACACAATTCCATCCCCCTTACAGTCATCCAGAAGTTTATAAAAATCTCTGCTATGGATATACCTCCCCCACTTCCCATTCTCAACACTTGAAAAAATGTGCTTCATTCTATGTTTCCTAAGTCCAGTGGATTTAGAAACTGGGGTGGGTGACAGGTAGTTTAAGAGGTACACTCAATCCACCATCTTGAAGCAGAACATCAGTTGAACATCAATTGATATTTTATGCAAATCACTGGCTACTGTGTGGAGAGAGGTTTGAATGGGAGCAGAAGTCAGAGCTAAGAGTCCATTTAGGTCCACCTGTTTCAAATGCAAGATGATGGAGCCAGGTCCTAACTGAAGGAGTAAAAAGAAGAGAGAGGGCTAAGTAGAAGAATGGGGGATGTATTTTAAAGGTATGTCTGACAGAGGACTCCTTTCACTTATTCTGAATATTTCTGGAGTTGTGTGAGATCCTAGGATCAGAGGATCTTCAATGATGAATCTAGGGAAGTGGCATGGCATGGTAAATTGCCTTGGGACAAAGGCAGGCCTGAATTTGAATTATATGAGTGATTTTTGAAGAATACCTTATAGCCTCAGCATCCTCATCTATAAAATGGGCCTACTAATACCTACTTCTGCTGGTGAGGCAACAGAATTCCCTTGGACCATCTTAAGAAAAAAGGAATTATTGCAAAAATACAAGCAGATTAGCTTGAAAGTAGGAAGCTGTTCAGAATGAAGCCTACAAATCTCCACACTCCTCTCTATGGCCCAGATGATTTCTCTTGCAAAGCATTTCCTTTGCTGTGTGTCCACTGCAGTTCTGTTTTATCAATGCCAACTTGAGGAAGGAGATAGTCTGGTTGGATTGTCTCATTATTATTCGCCCATTTGGAGGAACCCTTTCCTACCAGGTCACTGGTTGCTGACCACGGAGGCTTTTCTCTGGTCAAGTGACTACGTTGCCCCTGTCAGGGGCCACTTCTGTGCAAAGAGCAGCACAATCCTGCTTTCCTGGCCAGAGGGGGCTCCATGTGTTAAGATAAAAAGGGACCCAGGGAGGAAAAACCAACACGCCAATACTTTATCTGTCAGGGTTGATCTTATGATGTTATGATGGCAGCAAATAAAACAAGACATGTAAGAAATGTAGGGGTAATATATTTACATGAACCCCACCTCATTACAAAAAAATGCCCCCTTATGCACTACACAAAAATGTGTTCAATAATTGTTAGATTCCCCAGCATCTCATATTATGGGGGCATTCTAAGAGGCCAAAAATAGCCTAATTGGAAGTGAAAGTAGGCTCTGAAATGCATCTAGGAATAAAGACTGGAGAAATAAAAAAGCCCAGGAATTTGTGGGAATTACTTTGTTTCTTTGGTTTTGTATCTTTGTAAGAATCTCTATTGCAGATTAATTATGCCTGACACATGCCTTCTTCTCTTTATATGCCTTGAAACTCCAAGTCAAAATATGATTTATATTTTCAGGACCATGACTGTTCAGTATCTATTTCTAAATCTGTCTGGTTAAAAATGTATATGAAAACAGAACCTGTAATACTGCCATTTAATTAATAAGGACAGGAGTTTCAGTTTCCCGCCATATGCATTCTTCTGTTCAGCTGCAATGCAGGTGCTATTTTCTGTGCTCCTTTTTAACTTTTAATAAGCTTCCTTTCTGTCGAGTGTGGGTAATGCTGTGAAAGAGTAGCTAAAACATATTTTCAAAAGAAAAACAATCCTTAACTGAAAAATGATCCAAAGGAAGGGGGGAACAAAGAGAGCTTCCATGACACATTCACATAAATGTAATGATCCTCACTTGACAGAAAGGGGGGGTGGGGAGAGACACAGGCCTCCCTTTTTCTGGTTTCTCATATTGTCACTCAGTTCTTTCCACACTGCCTCATTAACATTTGTACTTCTGTAGGAAATTGGAAGTATACAGGAAAGAGAACACAGACTGGGGAGTCTGATGCCTAGACCTGAGTCCCAGCACTGCTGTCACCTAGTTGGGGACACTGGAAGGGCATTTCCCCCTCATCCTTCAACTCATCATCTGAGGGATGAAGAGAAGGTTTGGAGGAGGCCAGGGCTTTCCAATGAAGCAGAGGCCTAACACTGCTGATCTGGGATTCAGGGGATATTTGATAACGTTGAATCACATAATAAAAATGTTAATCCCTTTGCAACTTTTTCCAGTATTTTTTTTTTCTTTGCAGTGTGTCATGGAAAAGACCTCAGTTTGGTGCTGATATGTCTTTAACACCTCTCTGATTTTTTACTAATTTTCTTTTCTTTTCTTTTCTTTTTTTAACAGAACAAACCTCAGGCTCAGAGCCTTTGGCAGGCTACAATGTCTAGAATTTAGATATCCTACCCCCTCCACTCCTGCCAATGGTATTTGAATTTGAGGTCACTTTCTAAGGATGGAAGGTGTTCCTGGTATTTCAGTGATAATAGTAATACAATACTTTCTTGGAAAATAAATGGAATTTTAAGTTTTAGAAGTATGTCTAATGAGTACTATTATTTGTACAAGAGGCAAATAGACATAGTTGGAATGGTTAAGCGACATGGCTGGAGGTAGGAAACACCGGTCTGGATGCCACCAAGAGCCTCTGCAGCACTCGAGTCTGGGCATTCTCACCCAGTCCACTGAAGCCTCTTTCCATTGATAATGCAAACACATTCACAGAAGAACAAGACACCCCTCATCCATCCTTCTTATATGACAATTCACCTGGCTCTATGGCTCCCAGAATTTTTATGTAATAAACACAGGAACAGTTTGTAGTTCATGACACTAGTATGTAAAGAGAAAGTGAGAAAATAGTTCTTGGAGTTTTTGGAAGGTTGTAGACTGCTGGTCAAACCTGAGAGATTGAACATATTTATTTTGGCTCTCTCAGAACTCAGTTAAAAAGATAGTAAAGGAATAAAACCATTTTAAGCCTACAAGGGCAAGGAGAATGGGCAGGAGACAACGACAGACCAGAGATGCTAAAAAGTATTTTGGAAGGTGGACAAGTTGTGGATGAGGGATGATTGGGACATGAGTGCCTGCGTACAGAGGAACCTGTGAAAAGCCAGCTGATTCACGCTTTAGTGCTTTGGAAAAGCTCAGGGATCAGAGAGACGAGGTTCCTCTGGAGACAGCAGAGGGACTGCAAACAGGATGACTGATGGCAATTCTGTCCAAAGCAGAGTTTCTCAATCTTGTCCCTACTGACATTTTGGGCGGGAGATAGTCTACGTAGGGCGGGGCTATCTCTCGCATTGTGGACTTGGCAGCATCCCTGGGCTCTATGAACCAGATGTTAATAGTCTTCCCTTTCCAGTTGTGACAACAAAAAATGTCTCCAGACACTGCCACACATCCCTTCAGGGACACTCTACTGTTTTCTACGCAAAAGGAACGAGAGGTTTATTCTATGACTATGGTGGACCAGAAAAGCCCCAGATCTGGGAACAGGAGGTACAGAGAAGGGAGGGGTGAGGCACTGTACTGAAAGCCAGGGGGTAGGGGAAGTCTACATACAGAATCCCAGCTCTCTTTGTCTGCTTAGGATGGTGAAAGTGCCCAAGGGGATATGGGTGGGCAAGCCACTGAGCCTCCAACAGGAGAAAAGGAAAAAGAAAAAGGGGGTATTCCAACCCTGTAGATTTCTCAAGGGTTGGAAGAGGATATGTGGAATGCCAGCTCGAGCAAAGCAGAAAGTGAGAAGAAATTCTTTCTTTTCCCTCCTTTAACCCCAGGAATGCACCTCTGCTGCTCTTGGACAGAAAAGTAAACTAATTTATTTTTGTTGTTCAAGTATTTGAAACAAATTGGTTGTGTTACACATATTTTATTTTATTTTGATTGTTTTTCAATGCAGGAGGTCATAGGAAATTATGTAACAGTTTCCTAGCTTTATTGATAACTCTTTACCATATACACGTATGGTACGTGGGCTTCTATTTGTATTCTTGACCTGGGTCTGCTAAGAGTAAATAGGCCCTTCTGTCAGAAGTTTGGTGTCTCCCTTATGTCAGATTTTTTAGTGATAGGACTCAGAAAACTAACGGTAGTTATTAACTCTAAGAAAAACAAAAATATGAATGAGAAATGAAATAAAATCATACTAACCTACTAGATTAAGCTATAAACAATATATATGTACACACATACACACATTTTCTACCTAGCTGTCTATCTATCTACATACATACGTACGTACATATATTTAACTGTGTTTGTAATGACACAGAGATCAAACATTACTTTTTTCAAAACTGTGATAAAATTTAAAGACAAGGATGTTGTGGGAGAGTTGTGCATATGGCCAGGGTTGGTGGCTGTTTAACCCCATGGTAAGATGTCAATAGAAAAGTTATTTTTCAAAAATATTGAAAAACCAAGATACAGAGCATATGTGTATTATTTAAAACCATAAAACTAAAATAAAAAAACCATAAAACTAAACTCTAGAAAAACACTAAAAGAGGTGAAAGTAACTGCCTCTTAAGAACAGAACTTGAACATGAGGCAGAGTGGTTAGGGCACTGATATCTTTCAGGATAAATATTTTATTACAGTTTGCCTTCTTAAACTACATACATGTTTTATACTGATACAGATAATCTTTTGTTAAATAAAGGCTACAAGAATGTCGGGAGATTTAATGATGGGTGAATGTATAGAAGAGAGAATATTTAGAAAAGAAAAAGCATGATACATTTCTATGTGGAATGAAGAATAGGTAAAACATAGTGAGTTCATGTTAACAAAATGAAGATGAATGAAAAATCACGTAATGTATTTGTTTTTAATAAAGGAGGGAGGCAGAATGGACATTTGTCTACTGTCTACTAAATGGCAAGCAGGGCATTAGGGGTTTTATATACATTATCTTATTGCATTCTCATGATAATTCCAAGAGGCGTATGTTATTAGTCTCACTTTACAGATGGGAGAACTGAGAGGTGTAATTGGGGACAGGGAGGCACCCCAGTGCCTGGGTGTGGACTGAGATGTCAGTGTTTAGATCAGGCTTCTGACATTCATGAGCTGTCACAGCCTTGGGCACACACCTCATCCTCCTGTGTTTCTGTGTTCTCCTGCGTAACATGGGAACAGAGATGAGATCAAAGGTTATCATTGGCTTATTATTTCATCTCATAGGAGCATTATGAGGGATTTATGAATGAATATGTGTAAGGCATTTATAAAAGTGCCTAACACATCATAAGAGCTATTATTATAAAAGGCATTCAGCCAATCGAATGAAGATCGAATGAAATTGTTAGGGATACATTTTTCTGAAGCTGAGTTTCCTCATCTTATTTGATGTCTCTGGGCATTTGGAACTACTGACCACTTGCCCAAGGTTACAAAACTGCTCATTAGTGAAGCTGGACTTTGAACTCAAGTCTGTCTGCCTTCAAAGCCCAGGCTCTTTTCTCTATAATACGTTGCCTCCCACTAGCTAATAGGGCAAGTGATAGAAAGACTAGCTACAAAAGCAGAAAATATCAACACTAGAAAACAGAAAGAGGGAAGTGAGAGCGTTGACCAGTGAAGGAGTTAAACAATATGATGTTGAGTCACACAGAGAAGGAAGTGTGATCCAATAGGATAAAAATAAGATGGCAACACAGGTAGGAAAGGGTAGAAGATTACGTTACTGAGAGAGAGAGAATACCGGAGCAAGCTCGTGTAAGTAGGACATTATGATTGGCAGAGATGAGTTTTAAGTAGGGATGGTCTCAGGAGAAACACTTTAGTCAATCTATGACATAGCTTACTTTAACTCTTGGAATGCCAACAGAAAGATCCCAGCTGGATTTCCAGAGTTTTCCACTTTAGGAAGCATGCACTTTCCCTCTGCCTCACACCTTCTACTCTGCTTTCCTTATACCATCCACAACTGTAATTGATTTTCTATTTTGGGATTATCTGTTTAACAACCATCTCCTTAACTGTAAGACTGTAAGGTCTATGAAGGCAGGGATTATGCCTGTTTTATTCAATTGTACTTAACACAGTGTCTGTTACAGATTGAAGGAAGGCAAGGAGAAAGGACATGGTTCCATATGTAATAAATTATACTTTAATGCTGTCCTCACAGACCAGGAGGCTATGCTAGAAGTAATGGGAAAAAAACCACTCAAAATAAATTAGCCAATATTTTGGTATTAGGTATCAGAATGTACAAGCTGGGAGGACCTTAGAGATCACACAAAGAGGAATAAGATATGACCCCTGCCCCAAAGGAAGGTGCTTCTGTTCTAAAGGGGAGAAAGAGGAGACAGGTCAATGCACTCGGAGATGATGAGGGATATGGTGCTGGGAGAAAAGAGAAAGAAAAATGGAAAGCGACAATCCATTCTTATGACTGTTCATTAAACATTCTGTATTTGTTCACTTTGCTCCCAGGGAATAACTTTACAATGCACTCGGGAATCTAGCCCATCATTCCTAATGGATGATGGCAAGGTGGAATCCCCGAAGTCCTTCCTTCCAGTGGGCTTGCTGAGGGAGCAGGGGCTCAGTTATCAGGCAGCCATCACTGAGGGACTCACGTAGGCCCCCAAATCTTATTTATGCAGTTGTTTTCTTTTCTTTTTCTTTTTTTTAAAGATTTTATTTATTTATTTGAGAGAGAGAGAATGAGAGACAGAGAGCATGAGAGGGAGGAGGGTCAGAGGGAGAAGCAGACTCCCCGCCGAGCAGGGACCCCGATGCGGGACTCGATCCCGGGACTCCAGGATCATGACCTGAGCTGAAGGCAGTCGCTTAACCAACTGAGCCACCCAGGCGCCCCTATGCAGTTGTTTTCAAACTGGGGTTTAAGAAATAAATGTTATACGAAAACAATGAATCATGGAACATTACATCAAAAACTAACGATGTACTATATGGTGACTAATATAACATAATAAAATTAAATTAAATTTTAAAAAAAGGACATGTGTATAGCAATGGAGAATTATCACCTTTACTTCTGCCTCAAAATGGGCATAAAAGCAATCCCTTCAAAGAGATACATGCACCCTGATATTTACAGCAGCATTATTTACAACAGCCAAATTATGGACAGAGCCCAAATGTCCATCGACTGATGAACAGATAAAGAATATGTGGTATAGACACACAGTGGAATATTACTCAGCCATGAAAAAGAATGAAATTTTGCCATTTTCAACGATGTGGATGGAGCTAGAGAGTATTACGCTAAGCAAAATAAGTTAGAGAAAGACAAATACCATGATTTCACTCATATGTGGAATTTAAGAAACAAAACAAATGAACATAGGGGAAAAAGGAGAGGAAAACCAAGAAACAGACCCTTAACTATAGAGACTACACGGATGGTTACTGGAGCAGGGGGGTTGGCGGGGAAATGGGTGAAATGTGTGATGGGTATTGAGGAGAGCACTTGTCATGAGCACCGGGTGTTGTATGTAAGTGATGAATCACTAAATTCTAAACCTAAAACGAATATTACACTGTATGATAACTGGAATTTAAATAAAAACTTGGAAGAGAAAATAAACAAACCATCTCCAATTAACCTAACTACTCCCACCATCTTTTTTTGCGTGTGTTGTTTTGGAAATAAAAAAAAAAAATAACATTTTTAATATAGATGTAGAAAGAAAGTATTTTGGTAACTGGAGCATTTATTTAAATGGAGTATCTCTTCTTTAGCACACACCGGATGACACAGGGAGCTACAGAGCTGAAACAACTAGCTCAAGGCCACGGCACGCTGGTGGCAGAGCTGCAGTCAGAACATGGCAACTCCCCGACCAGTGTGCCATCTCCTACACAGTTAAGCAAAACTTAAACAAGCCTTTTGAGCTGAGGAGGCACCCCATGACAGCCGGTTTCCAAGAAAATGCCAATCTTGCTTTTGGATGCTGCAACCAGTTAGGGCACAGGCAGAGAGATGAGGCAAAGCAAGTCTTCTCAGATGGAAACCCTTCATAAATAAACCAGCTGATGGAAAAGTGACTTCTGAGATAGGAGGGCTGCTGCCCATTGACAGTATTTAAGTGTTCCCTTTGGCAGGTCTTTACTCTGAACACGAACGAAGAGGCTCTTTTGAGATGCCGGACAGACCAAAAAAAAAAAATGTAGTCATAAAATGAATTAACCATTATATGCCAAGCCCTTCTTTCATTATCTTGCTCATTTTCTCTGCAGAATACCCCTAGGAAGCTGAAGCAGCTGTCATTTCCATTTTAGAAAAGAGAAACCGTGGCACAGAGAGGTTAAAGAGTTTGCCCCAAGTCACCGAGCTGGTCAGAGTAGAGCCAGACAGGATTTCAACTCAAGAAGTGAGATTGCCGTTCACCCTCTTCTCCATTACGCTCTAATGCATTATTATGTGGGGCTAGGTTCCACATGCATCGCTGCCCAGAACCAGGACTGAGGTGTGTCAATCTAGAGGAGAATGCAAGATCTCTCACCTAATGACAGGAACTACAACTTCTCTGAAGCACTGGACAGTTTACAATCTTCCACATGCGTTCTCTTATTTAATATTTATTCTAACCTATCAAGGAAATGTAATTATCCTTCTGAGGAGCTGAAGCTCAGAGAAGGCAAGTAAGGTGCCCAGGTCACCCAGCTGTGACCCAGTGGAGCCAGGATCCAAACTTCATGTGTCTGGTCACCCCCAGCCTGGGTTCTTAGCATTGGATATGCTTTGTCAGCCTTTTTCTCCCTCTGACCTCACACTTAAGCTCTGGAGGGAGGGATATTGTCCAAATGCACCACCTCGCGCTAAAATTTTGCAGTTTGGTGAGAGTTTCGAAGTATGTGACAAACTGAACATACATAGTAATAAGTGATTTATCTAGAAAAGCTCAGATAAATGACAATTTATTTCTTCTAATAATGTGTGATACTTGTAATAATCTCCTAGAAAAATGGTGCTGATTAATTTTAAAACATGAAAATGTCAACAGAGAATAATTCCATTATATTCAGGATGATTTAAGGTTATCATCAAAATTAGTAACACCTTGCTCAAATTTGTACAGTTCTTTGTAGTTTACAGAGCACTTTCATGTTCATTATATCATATGACTTTTACAAGAAGATGGGCATGTTCAATTATTATTCTCCCCATTTAACAGAAAAGAACATTAAAATTTAGAGAGGTTAAAGCTTACTCACAGTGGCTCACAAGAGATACAACTGGAGCTGAATCCAAATCACCCGACTCCTAGGTTAAAGCTCTTTCTACAACCCCAGCTGTAGCATCCCCATTGTATGCTCTTAAAATAAAAGCAGACTCTGAAGAAGATTCCAGGTGCAGTATATGTGTGCCCATTCTGGTTCGTCCCATTGCCTGACTCTTCAGGGAAACCAAGTTTATGGAACCTCTGGCAAGCGTCCCTGGGGGTTAGATGGTGCCCTCCAGGGCAGGAATTTCTACCTTCACTGGGGATAGACTGCTGATATATTTGGTGACAGACATGGGAGTCTGGGACTTCTGGGGGAGGATCTGCTCTCTGCAAAAACACCCACAGGAGAGAAGCATTTGAGAGGTGGGGAGGTGTTTGAAAATGACTGCAAAAGGTATGACGAGTATGAAAGATACAGCTTAGGGAGTGACTCACATGCAGATATTAATCAAAGGAATTTAACACTTGAACAAAGAATAAAATCACCCAGAACTGCTGCCAACTTGGTGAACATAACCAGACCTAGCCCATATTTGGCACTCAGGACAGTCAGCAAAGAACATCAAATGTATTCTTTCTCAGAGTCCTAACTGGTCCTTGCCTCCTAGCCTACAAAATCCAGTGGGGCAGAAGTAAAATGACTACTGATTGGTCTGGGAACATACTACTGCCAAGTCAATAAATTCTTTTATACTGTGGTCTCTTCTCTGCTCTTCTGCATAAGGATATCCGGCCCTTTTCACAAAAAGTAGTCTTGTTTTCCTTTAACCCCAGACGACTATCACCTCCTTGGTCAGGCTTTCACTGACCTCTCTCTCAAGGCAGATTTTAATGCTCCCACCTTTGGGCTTTAACTCATCACACTGCATTCTAATATTTAGGTACCCTGATGTCACCACTGAAGCCAAAGTCCAAGGACTTGACCAAAACTAAGCCCCTGAAAGATTTCACCTGAATGCATAGATAAAGTGAGTAGCACTTATAAAGAATCAGAGTTAATTTGCAGTTAACTAATTGCAGTCACTGAGTGAATGGAAAGAGGCACTTTCTATTTAAATGAAGTTTTTCAAAAAACTCGATATTTCTTATCTAGTTGTAAATAATCTTAATTTTACCTGCCTTTCCTCCTGCTTAACCAGAGGAAATCAGTGAGTATCAGGAATTTGTCCTTGTTGTCTGAAAGCAGAGGGAGGACTAATTTATTCTAATCCATTAGATTACACCAGGTTTCAAAACCAACATTTCCCCTCTTACAGCACTGCTCTCACTGGGAATGACTTGTTCAATACCTGTCTCCTGTATTAGCCTTTGTGAGCTGTGCCCGGGCAGGGGTGAGTCTGCATTGCTGACTACCGTATTTCTTAGCTGTAGCATAGAGCCTGGCACAGGGCAGATTTCAGTAGCCTTTTGTTGAATGAAGACATAAATGGATTAATCAATTAAGGACTTCTCAGAAAAGGTGGCACAACTGAGTTTTCCATCACTAATGAATACCAACTGCAGAGCTACCATTTATAGAGCGTCCATGTGGATCAGCCACTGTGCTAAACACCTTAAAATTTATGTAGTGTAAAGATTAGTGCCTATGTTTTACAGATGAGGAAACAGATTCAGAGAATGAAGTAACTCATTTACACTCATATAACTAATTATTGGCAGACAACCCATCATTGAAACCAAGCTCTGGCTGATTCCAAAGCCAGTGCATAGATGAAGGGAAAAATCACTTTCTGGCTGAGGAAAAAGCATGGAAAACATAAGGATGTGGATGTGCCCGGGGCTGGGGGAGGGGGAGGCAGTTCAAAAACTGGTTGGAGCAGAGGCTGCCCAGGGATGTAGAGGTTAGACAAAGAGGTTGGGTGGTGCTCACCTCAGAATCCGGGACTATAGACTATACCGGAGCTACACTAACCCAGACTTTCCCTTGGAAATGAAATTTTTGAAAAAATCCCATGTAATAGCTTATTTGCAAGGTTTTCTGCTAAATGCAGAAGTATAGAGAAAAAATTTCCAATGCTTTAAGGTTAGTTGCGTTGCAATTAATCAAATTCCACTGTGAAAGAAAATGTCCTAGCTGGATGCTTACTTACAATTAATTTTTTTTTATTTTGAAATAATTATATATTTTCAGAGCATTTGCAAAAATAGTACAGGGAGCTCCCATATACACTTCACCCAGTTTCATAATGTTAACATCTTAAATAATTACTGTACAATGATTGAAACAAGGAAATTAACATTGGCACAGTACTTTTAACTAACTCCAGACTTCATTCAAATTTCACCAGTATTTCCTCTAATAACCTTTTTCTGTTTCAGACTCCAACCCAGAATCCCACACTGCATTTAGTTGTCAAGCCTTCTTAGCCTCCCTCAATCTTGTGGTAGTTCCTCAGACTTTCCTTGTCTTTCACAACCTTGACACTTTTAAAGGGTAGTGGTCAGTTAGTTTGTAGACCGTCTCTCAATTTGGGTTTGTTTGATGTTCTATCATGAGGAGATTGAGGTCATATGTTTTTGGCAAAATATGCTAAAAACCGCCATCTTGGCAAATGCATCACAGTGCATCATACCAGGGGTACATGATGTCAAAGCTGACCTTGAGTGACCTTGGGCGAAGATGGTGCCCTGTAGGATTTCACCTCTGTCAAATTATTATCTTTATTCCCTCTGTAATAAATAAAAATCCTGGGAGAGATACTTTTAGACTACGCAAATATCCTATTCCTTCTCAAACTTCTGCCCACTAATTTTAGCATCCACTGGTATATCTTGCCTGAAACAATTATTACTATGGTGTTCTAATGTTGATTTTATACTTTGCATATTCCATTTACAATGATTAATTGGAACTCCTTTGTAAGGAGAAACCATCCTTTCTTTCCCATATATTTATTTATTCAATTATTCATTTATATTAGCATACACGCATGAATATTTTATTTTATGGGCTATCATCCAATACTACCATTATTTTTTATTGTTGTTCAAATTGTTCTGACTTTGGCCACTGAGAGCTCCTTGACCTTTCAGCATGCCCCCATCCTCTTTTTAAGTACTTCTGACCTTGTGGCACCACAGATACTCCAGGCTCATCTTGTGTTTTCTCTGCCCCAGCCCTGTAATCAACCACTTCTCCAAGGAGTCCCAGGTTCTTTCTTTTATTGGGGAATGGTATTTAGAAACCAAGATCTGGGCACTAGGTGTGCTCGTTACTGCCTGAGTGCCATTTCTTCTAGGTGCTCTCACTGGACAGAGCCAGGAAATACATATATGTATTTTAATCCATATATATATATATATACACACATCTATAATTATTTCCATATCAATCATTTTATATGTGTATTATAAAACCATGAGTTCATACTGATACCTCTGATTACAATTCAACACTACAGGGCTCATGCTACCCTTTCCCCTTTTCTAAATGGATGCTTACTGTGGGGACAATTTTCTAACTCTCCCTATATCTAAACACCACAGCACATCATCAGAATTCAGAAATTCCCCTATGCTTACTGAGCTGAGCAGAAATATCTACAGCAGACAAGAGTGAAGGTATCCTTTTAAATTTTCATTGGCCAGTTTTATGTCACCCATAGCTAACACAGAGAGACACTTGCCACACCTGTGGCAACTTTAAAGGCATGCACAAATAAAATATTTACAACGACTGGAAACTTGAGAGATCCCTTCCTCAGCTTTCTTATATACCAACTTCCTACAGCACCTTGGGTTGGGGTCATGCTGTTCAGGGGGAGGGACTTGTTTTCAAAGAAGGCTTCTTGGGGCAGCAGCGGAAGCTCCGGGCAGCAGAGGCGGCAGCGAATGACGGTCAAGAGACAGTGAGGACTCAGGTTGCCAGTGAGTTGAAGAAGTTGGCTGCCCAGCCGCAAGAGCCTGAGTAGACAGCAGCGGCGACCTTTGGTAGCATCTCAAAAGACACCTGCACGATGGAACATGCCCAGGGATTTGGAAAACCGGCAACCACATAAATACTGAGTTACTTCTGCGGAACTGTAACCCTAGTCCTAGAGCACAGAAATGGTCTTGTTTGAAAGTCTCTATCCATGTCCGCAATAGAGGATGTCTTCAGTCCCAGTGGCATTAATTTAAATCCGACCACCATACCTACAGCCGAGAGTTCTAAAGCGTCCGGTGGGGAAGCTGTGTATTCATGACAATGTGGACGAAGCTCTAGTTACACAGTCCGCGATGGGGTTCCACCGCTATCCTGCAGAGAGTCACTGGCGTCGGTTCCGAAAGAGTAGCCGTTTCACTAGAGAGAGAGCCATCAGACGTTCTTCACGGAGCTCCGTGCAGATGCTGAGCCGGGCTTTGGCTGCTCAGAGCGCAGCTGCCTGAGCCCGGTCACCCTTGCAGGCGACTCCGGGTCCCGGGGCCCTCACGGTGGGCCTCCCATCCCCCCTGGGGGCCCGATCACCCCAGGGACCCCCTGACACTTCCCAGCGTGCGTGGGCTGTGGGCGGAGCAGCAGGACCAAGAGGGTCCCTCAGGACAGGCCGGCAGCTGGACTCCACACCGGCTAGCATCCGCCTCAAGTGATCATTCTCTTTCCTTAGCTCCTGGAACTCCCTCTCTCTGGATGTAGCTACCACCAAGCTCTTTGCGACTCTGTCCTGATGGAAGAGGACCAGCTTGCGATGATAGTAGGAGGTGGTTCTCTCCAGCTCCTTGCCCAGGTCTTGGGCCATCTTCTTGTAGAGGTTGCGAATCTGGCACGTGAAGTTCATTTCTCTGTGAGCGCTGGCCAGTTTCTTCTTCATTTCCAAGCACTGAGCTTGCGCTTGAAACACTTTTCGGTCAAGTTGCAGGATGTATTGGTCCTGTTCATCCAGGGGGTTCTGAAGTTTCAGCTTCAGCGGCTGAATCTCCTTGTCCAGCTGTGAAGTTTCCTTCTGCAAAGAGGCTTCCTGGATTTGCAGGCTGTGGATTTGTCGTGTCAGCTCCACGATCTCTTGCCTTTCTGCCCACAGTCGTCTGGCTCTGTGTTGCTGTTCCCCTTCGGGACTTGGAGGGGACCCAGGGCAGCCAGCATCCTCAGGGACGCCCTTCAGATCCACTGCTGCCCGATGGGCAGGCTGATCACCATTTCCTGCTCCCCTCTTTGGCTGGACTCCCTGGGTCCCGGCACCGTCGTGCTCTGCAGGGAGGTCAGGCGGGGGTACGGACTTCAGCCCGGGTCCGGCCCTGGAAGGGGACTGGCTGGCTTGATGTTTCGGGACCAGCTCCATGCATGCCTTCGACGGCTCCACCCTTTCTTCCCCCTCCTTCTCCTGCCCTTTCTGCCTCCATCTCGAAACTTCTTGGTTGAGCAGTTCGGGTCCTTCTGGAAAAGGAGTGTTTTCACTCTGATCCTTCGTTCTTTTCGTCAGAAGCTGTTCTCCATCCTTCTCCGATGTTCTGAGGATGGGTTTTTCCCCAGGGACCTGGGGCAGGTCGGGAGGCTGGTCCAGTTCCTTCAGTGCCTTCCTCAAAAAGTTGACAGTGTCCCTATCCACCAGCCTGCTCAGTTCTGTGTTCATTGCCGACAAGCACAGGGCTTGTAACAAGGGAGGACTGGCCACCACCGCGGGCGGCCTGAGGGCGGCCTTGGCTTGTGTGGTTGGGCCACTCTCCTCACGGCGGGCTCCACACACTTCGTGGCGGGCAGAGCCCCTGTGGCCCAGCGCCTTCGCGCTTCTTCGAGTGAGTTGTCTCTTCACTAGGAGAACCAGCAGCACAGTCCATAGGAGCACCACGCAGGGCAACACGGGGAGACTCGGGCTGTGTCCCCAGCTTTCAGAAATCAGCTGCAGCGCCGCCCACAGGTGCTCCAACACCAGCTGGCAAGTGGATCTGGCGGCCAAGGGGGGGCCCTCCATGGCTGCGTCAGGCTCCACAGCTCTGTCTCCAAGTGCCAGAGTCCTGTGGCCGCAACGGACCACTGAGAACCCTGTGGAGAGTTCCACCTATGAGGTCAACGGTGCCCGGCAACCAGGGCAGAGCAGTTGTGCTGGGGGAGGGGAGGCCAGCCAGGTTCCAGAAAACAGTTGCCCCTGACTTTGCCGTGAAGTAGACAGTTGTCTCAATCACACAAGCCCTGGGGGAGGTGGGAAGGGCTGATCCCGGCCTGGAGCTCAGCCACTCAGGCCCACCTGGCCCTACAGCAAACCTAGGGGCTCAAGGCAGGGCCAGGTCACGTCCGTCCGTGCGCACAAGACAATCAGGGCAAAGTGTTCAGGCCTCCTTCCCGGGCGAGGCCCGTTCTCCTGATCTGAAGTTTCCCTTGGCTTCAGGGACTCCTGGTCCTGTCTGCAAATGTCCCAGGGATCTCCCTCCATTTTTAATTGCATCACATTAATAGCCTTTTTGATTTCAACACGAGCAGATTTTAGTTCTTTCATTTCTCCAGAAAGAGATTCTGTAGTGTCTTCTATGCTTTTTTTCAAGCCCATCTATTATCTTTATAATCATTATTCTGAACTCTAGTTCTGACATCTTACTTACCTCCATACTGATTAGGTCCTTGGAAGTCGGTACTGCCTCTTGTTCTCTTTTTTTGAGGTGAGTTTTTCTGTCTTAGACCATTTTGTCCAGGAAGAATAGATGAATGAAAGAACAAAATACCACAATGACAGCAATGACCCCAGAGAAATATACACTAAACAAATCAGGAGAGATCTTAAACTAAAAAAAAAAAAAAAAAAAAAATTGAAATTAAAGAATCAAAAGGAGAATATAACCAGAGGTGAACAGAATAGAGCAATACACTGGATCCTGTGTGTATTTTGGTCTGTTTGTTAGAAAACTAGATCCCAAAATTGTAAAGTAAGAAAAACTTATGTGTGTACAATAATAAAATTAAATACAGTGAAAGGATAGAATGTAACTGTAGAAATGAAAATTAAAAAAGAAAAAAATGAAAAAAAAGAAGACAGGAATATAAACAGGTGAACAGAACAGAGCTATACATTACATCCTGAGCGTATTTTGTTCAGTTTGTTTGAAGAAACTACATCTCAAAATTATAAAGAAAGAATAACATATATATACAAAAATAACATTAAATACATTGAAAGGATAGAATGTAAGTGTAAAGATGAAAGTACAAAAATGACTTTAAGAAAACAAAACAAAACAAAGACAAAAAAGAGAGAATACGATCAGATAGGTGAAGAGAACAGAACCATATGCTGGATTCTGGGTGTATTTTGGTCTGTTTGTTAGAAGAAACTGCATCCCAAAATTGTGAAGAAAGAGGAACTTATATATATACAAAAATAAAATTAAATACAATGAAAGGATAAAATGTAAGTGTAAAAATGAAAAAAAGATTTTAAAAAAAGTTGATAAAGTAAGAAATTGGTTGAATAACGAAAGAGAAAAAAATTAAAATAAAAGACTTCTCAAAAAAAAAAAAGAAGGCTTCTTGCCTGAGGCCAGAAAAAAACAGGACCTTTGCAGACTCTCAGTTTAATGTGGCCTAACTTAGCCTCTCTGGATTGTAAATGGGCTTCTACAGAAGAACTGAAGCATTTTTCCAAAAGCAGTTATGGCTGTGCTTCTAGAAGAAGCCAGCCTGTCTGGAAATCCTAAGAGGCACAAAGGAGAGGGAATATGAAGGGAAACTAAAGTCTTTCATTGCAATGCATTAAAGAAGATACCAATAGAGTACATGCCTCACTATGATGCAATTTCAGGAGGACCATGCATTAAATAAGAACCTATTATATCCCAGTCTTACTGGGGATATAAAGAAACAGAATACTACTTTTATTACAAAGTTGAATACATGAACTTCAGGGGGAGTTGCTTCTATATTTAAAATATGACCAAATGACAGACTTACTGAAATCAATTTTCACTGAATCCCTAATGTGTATCACCCACCATGATGATGGCCAGCATGGAATGAGTTTATGATTAGAGGTCTGGGTTCTTTTCCTGCTACAAACATCATGAAAGTAGTTCAACTAAATTATCTTCATGGTTTAGCTCCAAGAGTTCCTGATTCTTCTGACTCAGTGTGGTCCAGTGGAATAAGCATGTACTTTAGGATGTAATCTCACCCCTGTTAATTGGCACAGCTTGAGCAAACCATGTGAGTTTTATTTTGCATTAAACTTTGATGATTTTAAAAGAGAAGTAAGAATGCCTGCTCTAAAAATTTGTTAAGAAAATTATACGAGATTAAGTAGATATACTTCTAGAAGAAAGTAGAAAGCAGAAAGATATGGAAAATATACTTCTGGTTCTCAAACTAGCTGTGTCAATGGTGGAGGAGACATTCAGCCTGCTTTAGCTGTCTGTAAAATGAGGAAACTCAATTAGATTAGTGTTTTCAAACTTTTCTTTAGCTCTTTAAAACCCCAAATGATGTTTTTATATAGCTCTCTCTAAGACAAAATGGATCAAAGGAGGGTGACTGATTGCAGAGGGGTGGCTGGCTTTGAAGCCCTTCCGGGCTGACATCCCATCTTACTGTACTCATCCACATGGCACCTCTGAGCTTAATTTAAGAAATCATGGAATAGACGGTGTCTAAGTTCCATCTTGCTCCAAAGAATCCTAGCATTCCAAGTGTTCATCCCTGGTCTTTGCCCTCTGGGGGACAGAGGGTGAATGGTCACACCTGGTGCAGAGAGTGGTGGGCAGTACACAACTAAGTGCAAAGCTGCAGGTTCCATTAGGGTTGGAGAATGAAAACAATGAAAGTTGGATAGTTGTCTAGAAGATTCTAAGAAAATGTGGACTCTGCATATTATTTCTCAGAATGGCAGGACTTTAAAGAGTGAGCAGAGTGGATATTTTCTGGGGGTGGGAAGAACAAAATAAGTCAAGCCCTAGGAATGGGAATGAATATGGAGGGTCTTGGACAAGGCAGAGTATGCAGTCCTACCCAGCAACTTTGTGCTCACCTCGACCACAATTCCCTCCAGCTGTTATGCCTTAGGAGTCTTGTGTAAACCTCCCTCCCAGGTAGACCTGCTCCTCAGGACTTAGCCCCTTCTTCATGGTGATGCTATCTCTGGGGTTGTCTGTATTGCACAGCTGGAACTAGACTGAGGCTACATGTTGGAGGCTTGGGATTTAAAATTACCTAGGTCATGTGTGGCCACTTTAGGAAGATCTTAGAGGTTGAAGAGTACACTCCTGAAAAAAAAGATATGTTGAAGTTCTAACTCCTGGTACCTAAGAATAAGACCTTATTTAGATATAGGGTCATTGCAGATGTCATTAGTTAAGATGGTCCTGCTGGAGTAGGGCGAGCCCCTAATCCAACATATAACTGCTGTCCTTATAAGAAGATGGCCATGGGAAGACAGATATACAGGGAGAGCACCATGTGACGAAGAAGGCAGAGATTAGAATTATGTAGCTACAAACCAAGGGATTCCAAAGACTGATGGCAAATCACCAAAAGCCAAGAAGAGTCAAGGAAAGAGTCAGAGGAAACACAGCCCTATTGGCATCTTGAGTTTTGGACATGCAGCCTCCAGAACTATGAGCCAATACATTTCTGTTGTTTCCAATCACCCGGTTTGTGGTACTTTGTTATGGCAGGTGCAGGAAATGAAAACAGGAGGGCATGGGTTACAGGGATTCTGACCGGCACTGAGAAAGCAGAGGGAGAGCAGACATGCCTGGGAACGACATGGGGACAGCCATGTTTCTGAAGGTCAGAGTTGAGGACATGTAAGACAGGAGGAGGCTGGAGTGAAGGACCTGGGATAAAGTGCTGAGAGACCTGGTGACCACGGAGGCAGCAGGAATGACGGGAAAGTGGAAAAGCAGAAAAACTGTCAGGGCACTCTAACAGTCTGGGGAAGAATGGGGAAGAGGAGGACTAACTCAAAAAGACTCAGTTTCTTGCTTGAACAGTCTCCTAGCTGTGTGACCTTAGGTAAACCACTTAGTGTCTCTGTTTCTCTGGGCTTCATCCATCAGCGGGGCCCAAGATGATGAGTTTGGGTGACTAAGAAACTGAGAGTCCTGTCGATGTACGCTTGATCAAACATTCTGATCCAATTTTGACTTTATTCTCTTTCCCCTGAAGCTTGGTTGGGTAATATATGATTTAATAATAACAATACTAATGAAAGTTGAAAACCTAGAAGCTAAACGGATCATTTTAGGTTCTGTTTTTGCTAGCTTTTTTTGTTTTCTGATTTGGTAGGATAATGCATCCCTTTCATCTTCTGTTGGAAAATGGGCCCATGCTGTATCCTGTATTCTGCCCAAAGAGATATTCTTCCTTTTTCCCCATTGTACCCCCTTGATAGTCTAATTTTGCAAAACTTTCTCTCAGTCTCTAGCACACTGCCTGCCGTGATCCCAATTACACACTCCTCACTCTGTCTACATTGCTGATGGGAATGCAAAATGGGGCCCTTTTCTGCATTCAACACTGAAAAAAAACAACTGACCTAAACATTCTTTTTTTTAAAAAAAAATATGCATTCAATATTTCCATGTCTTCAGAGCCTTAATAAGTTTTTTCTTTTTTTGGTAAGATATCAGAGGTGGAAAAGAGAAGGGCTGGAAGAAGAGAATGAGCTCATGAAAATTCAAAATGCTGGTGTAAATTTCCTCATGTAAAAGCACCAACCTTGACACCCTGGTCAGCCTGCTGTCAAACAAGACCCAAGATATCCAACCATTTAGACATCTTTATATTTTTTAAACAAGCCCATATCCTTAAAAGTCCCACAATAAGGGAGGCATTTATCAGTGACAGTGCTCTTTTTCAAGCACTTCTATGGAGGCTTAAAAAAAGAAAGCAAACTTTAATGTATGTATCAATGAAAACTGTTTACAAGGCAGAAGATTGCACCCGGCATGAGCTCTCTGACACATTTATCACTTCATTCCAAAGCTGGGTGGGAAGGGGCGACCTTCCCCTGACGGCTGATGCCTGGCAAAAAGGATGAAGAAAGTGTCAGAAATTTTATGAATCTTCTGCAGGCAGTTGTAATGGTGAAAATGATCATGATTCTTTTCTCTATCCCCATTCATAAATCTCCATCAGCACTTGAAGATAACGCTGACAATCTATTGTAGTCTTTCAACATAAGGTACCATTGTGGCAGCTTAACTTGGAGCCCAGGAGTGGTACCTGGAATTGGAAGCCTTGCAGGTAACAGTGTGTACTGATAAGATCCTGAAGAAAGAGAATAATGGGAAAAGAAGGAGGAAGGGAGTTGGGGTGGGGGCAGGAAAGGGGAAGGCTGTAGCCTTCACTGTGTGACAGTGAGCAAATCACTTACCACTTCTGTGATCTACTTGTCTCTGTCAGATAAAAATAATACTTTTTGCTTTTCCTAATGCACAGGAGAAATGTGAAGAGAAAAACAAGATAATGGATGTAAAACCACTCTGAAAAGTTGAAAGAGGTATGCTAATACAAGGTATTACTATTCATATTATTGTGCTTTTGTGGTGGGAAAATGTTCAAAAGAGAAGGATCCAACTAATTAGCAGGGAATGTGTAGCTTAGAAAACATATTATGTGGGCGATGTTAGGTTAAGAAGAGAAGCTCGCACTTGTTTTAGCCAAGTTGAAATTTGACATGAGCTCAGGAGTCCATGTTGCTAAGCTGATAGTATATGCTCAATAAATATTTATTGACTGAGTGATTACTTTTAGCACATTGTATAATAGTTACTTGTTTGTGTAAGTGTGTCCCTCACTATGGTAGCTCCTTAAGACAGGAATTACATTTACTTAATCTATTGCTATTTCCCAGTACCAACAACAGTGTCTGTCATAAGGCTGGCATTCAGTAAACATGCATTGAATAAACAAAAAAATGAATGAATGAAACAATGGCAAATGTCTCTATAATTACAGTAAGTCAAGTGGACTACTAGTTACTTAAGAACTGAGTAATTAGAACCATGTCAGAATGCTGCAGTAATCAAGATAACAGGGTACTGACAAATGGATAAGCAAATAGAATAATGGAACAGAATATAGAGGACAGAAAAAAAATTTTTTTGCTTTGATCAAAGCAACTCAAGGAGGAAAGAAACCATCTTCAAAAATGGTGCTAGAGGGGCGCCTGGGTGGCTCAGTTGGTTAAGCGACTGCCTTCAGCTCAGGTCATGATCCTGGAGTCCCAGGATCGAGTCCCGCATCGGGCTCCCTGCTCAGCGGGGAGTCTGCTTCTCCCTCTGACCCTCCCCCCTCTCGTGTGCTCGCTCTCTCTCATTCTCTCTCTCAAATAAATAAATAAAATCTTTAAAAAAAAATGGTGCTAGAACCACTAGGTATCCATCCATATGAAAAATGAACCTCAACTCCTCACTCACACCATATACAAAAATTAATTTATGATGAATGATAGATTTAAACATGGGGCCAAAACTATAAAGCTTGAAGTAAACATAGGAGAATATCTTCATGACCTAGGGGGTAGGCAGAAATTTCAGTGAACAGTCACAGAGAGCACCAACCATAAAGGAAAAGAAAAGATGAATTGAACTCCATCAAAATTAAAAACTGCTTGGGGCTCCTGGGTGGCTCAGTTAGTTAAGTGTCTGCTTTGGCTCAGGTCATGATCTCAGGGTTCTGGGATCAAGCCCCACATCAGGCTCCCTGCTCAGCAGGGAATCTGCTTGTCCCTCTCCCTCTGCCCCTTGTGATTACTCTTTCCCTCTCTCAAATAAATAAAATCTTTTAAAAAAATTAAAAACTGCTGGTTTGGTAGGAAGAACACAGGAACATTGGTGAAGAACTTTGTCCAACTCTTGGCTTTATCATTTACTAGCTATGTGATCCTTGGCAAATCTCTGAACCTTTTTAAAACTCAATTTTCTTAGTTGTAAAATGGAGATAATCTTAATAAGTGCCTTCCTAATTTGAATAATCAGTGAGATAATGTAAGAGGCAATCTCATTATAAACCTTGAAGTGTTACGGAAATATAATAATTATTATTTATGCCTTGCTCTAGAGAAATTTAAGGTCAGGAAGACAGGACATACCACAAAATGTAGCGAATCCTGGCCACTGGGTGAGGGATTCTGGAGGAGCTGAAGCGTGCAAAGGTCCTTTCTTAAATCTGACTCTGCTCGTCTGAGTGAGTAAAGGCACTCTGTTTTTTTGTTTCTTGCTTTGTGTTTTGCTTTGGTCTGACTCCCTTTCTTCTTGCCTGCCTCACTTTTATGTTTTTGCCTTTGCTCTTGCTGTCCTGCTGAGGAAACAAACAAACCTCCAAGTCATATGGCCATTCCACCCAATCCCACTTTTCCAACCTTTACAATCACAAATCTTTCTGGCTCTGACTTCTTCTGAAATCAGCCACTACAAGGTATTGTCTTGCCACTGTGGCCAGAAGAGAAAGAGTAGAGGCTTCACAATGATAAAGATTCTTGTTACAGAAATCCAAGATTAAGTGTCTGTGACCAGCTTTTTACTTGACTACACTTTCATCTGTCCAAACACACTTCAGAAAAGTGTGAACCAGAAACTTTCAGAGAATGGACAATCAGACAAGACATGCTCAATTCAGCTGTCGTCAAATGTGATGGGGTTTGTGGATATAATAAATTTAATTTTATAAAGACTAGAGTGCTTGATTAATGAAACGAGGCTTCTTTCTTCTATATCCCATTTATAATCTAATTGACAATGTTCAATTTTTTTTGCTTAATATTTTATTAAGAGATAATATTTTATTATAAGGGATTTAAAAAAATTAACATGCACTTATATTCGATTTTCTGCATTCTTTAAGGCAATTTTGCATCCTAGAGCCATACTGTTTTTCTCATAGGAACATAGCTCTGATGTTACAATGTAAGTTAGTGTAGGATTTGGTTTATATTGAATGTTGCATGGGTGTCGCTGTTTTATCTTTTATTTTATTTATTTTATTTAGGATTTTTTTTAGAGAGGGAGAGGGTGGCAAAGGACAGAGGTAGAGGGAAAGAAAGAATCTTAAGCAGGCTCCATGCTGAGTGCAGAGCCCAATGTGGGGCTCGATCTCATAATCCTGAGATTATGACCTGAGCCAAAATCAAGAGTTAGGCGCTTAACCAACTGAGCCACCCAGACGCCTCAAGGGTGTAGCTATTTTAGAAATCAAGGTTACCATGCATTTAAAGTTAAGAGAACTATATACATACATTAGCCTTAAAGTTATGTTTAAGCCTTATTTGTATTTACAAATAGGAAGCCAAATGCCTCAATAGCAGAGATGTTATCCTGAATTTTTCCTCATTTTCATCTGTGGCATGCACCCAGTCTATGGGAGAAGTCCAACTGTGGCAAACTATATGAAAATAGGATTTTTTTTCTTTTGAAAATCAGGGGTTTGATCAAGATTAGACTTTTCCTCAAAGTGTGACCTATGTAGTCCTACAGGTCCCAGCACACATCTTGGGTGCTGTCATGAAGAATAAGAAAAATTTCAAACCAGCAGAGTTCTGGGCTTGCCCAGCTATAGCCAGAGAAATTCTGATTCCATTCTACAGTAGTCTGTTCTTTATCTTAACATATTGAGGTTCTATAAATCATTTGAAAAAAGAGTTGTAGTGTTGTTAAAAACAAACAAACAGATAGACCTAGGTTGATTAAACTTATGATCCATATCAGGGAATTTTTAGTTAATTATCTTGAAAAACACTACCTGCTTCATAATACCTGGAAAAATAGGATAAAATATAAGTTTTATAAAGAGTTTTATAGGTTTGGCTAAGTTTATAACAAAGTAAGGGAAACCCTTCAGGGCCAAACACTCAGAGGAAACAGTAATCAAGAATGACTGAAGCTTAGGCTGCTGTCAAGGCCTTTGCTGGTCTTTGTGACACAGTGGGGTTTCATGGCTGCATATGAGGACATGAGATGAGTCTTGGGACTGTGCAAGGTATAGAACTGAACTGAAGACTCCTATGCAGAATCAAGAGCTTTAAAAGGAGTCTAATTTCAGTGAAAGGTAGTAAACATTAGCCTACTGGCAAGAGGAGAAACTTGTTAATCTGGGTGTAAGTTCTTGTGAGGAAAAATGTCTCTCTTGAGAATTTGTGAACACAGGTCTGTGCTCACATGGGTTTCAGGTTTATTTCTATACAACTTAGGTGATCTAGGAAGACTCAAGACAAAAATAATAATTTACAACGATCATGTAAGAAGTTCTGGACAGAAACCAAAGCAAATTCTTCCTGTAAAGCATCACTTTCAAAGTGGACTTTGCAGAATTCACACAGCTATAACTGAAATAGACAAGAGCCGGAAAACCAAAAGTGTAAAATTTTGAGAATCAAACCATAATAAGAACCATAAACAAAATCACAAAAAACCCAAACTATAAACAAAAGATTTATGCTCCTATGGACTTTAGGGAGCAACATCAGAAAAAATAATAAACAATTGGTATGTTTAAATGTGTAAAGAAATAAAAGAAGCAGTTAAAAATATGATCAAGGAATAATGTATTTTGAAGAAAACACCAGGAAATCTTGAAAAAACAAACAAACAAATAGACATCTAGAAATAAAAAAGTTACATAACTCTTAAAATTAAAAACTTAAAGGATGGACCAAAGAGCAGAATAGACAGTTAAAGGAAGAATTAGTAAACTTGAAAATAGCACTAAAGAAATTGCTTACTATATATTGTTACATACTGAAGCAATTACTGTTTATAGAAAAAGATGAAAATGTGATAAGGATAATTTAAAGAAACATGGAAGATTAAAAGAGAAAATCTAGGAGACATTTTTTTGTTTTTAAAGTTCTAGAAGAAAAGACTAGGAAAAATGGAAAAGGTAACACTTGAAAGATAATGAAAAACTTCCAGAATTAATGAAAGTCACACAGTCTCAGATTCGGGAACCATGACAAATGTGAAACATAAAAGAAATCTGTATCTCTAAATAAAATCATAGGATAAGGAAGATAAATAAGAACACCAAAAGTAGTTTTTTTTTTAAAAGATTACCTTCAAAGAAATAACAATTGGACTCATATCAGGTTCCTTACAGCAACATGGAAATCAAAATACAGTAAAATAATATTTTCAAAATTCTGAGGAAAAATAACTGTCTACATTTATACACTGAGGAGAAATATCTTTTCAAAATGAAAAGAAAAAAAACATTTTCAGACAAACAAACATGATTCTAGAAAGGATATATGTATCCAAAAAGAAACAATGAGCAAAGAAATTGCTTCCAGACCTGAAATGCTGTGATTCTGTGAAATTTGTCTGTACTGAATCAAAAGAGACTATTTTGGGGTGAGAAAGCAGCAAGAAAGGGAAAACAAAATTTCTGCTCTCCTAGGTTTAGCAGCAATACTTCGCTGTAGGAGTTTTGCCATAAATCCTCTCTATAGAATCCAGTCTACCAAAAATGAAGAGAAACATGGATTCCCAGGTAACCACCCGCTCAGATGCAATCATTACATTCCAGTAGATGCCCCTGTCTCATAATGCTCATAAATATTAAGTGTATACACTTCTTAATATTCCCTCATGCATTTCCTACTGTGTGTTCTCATCCTTTCAAATTAGGGTACACACCAAGGAGATGTCCTATCTCTGTATAGATTTTGCTTGGGGGGCTGCCATCAGAATCATCAGGAACCATAAATCTGAAAGCAGCCCACAGTAGGGCTCAAGGCTGTGAAGGAGTTGGAGAACACTGAAAGAGCCCACTGTTCACACTTCTTCAATTGCTTTAACTGAGCCAATTAGTTAAAAAAAAAGAACTTCTTTAAAAGATGGGGGGTGGATGTTGTAAATATAAACTCATCATTACAGAAAGTATCAAAAGTATTAATCCCAGTTTGCACACTCTTCATTAGAAATTAGAAATGTATGGTCAAGAATAAAGTTTCTGTCAATTACCAGATTGCCCAGTCGGCCCTGCCTATGATGAGTTGCTTCTTATCTGACCCAATTCCTGAGCAAATCCTAAAGATGAAAGACAGGATTTTTTGAAATAAGCTCAGACCCACCAGCCTGTGGATTCTGAAAGTAGCTTTATTACAATTGGCTGATATCCATCTATGAAAGTGGATGTACGTACTTCTATTCTCTTGCCAGAGACCTGGTTCTACTGCCTGCATTCACCCCACTCCCACTTTCTACTACCCCTGTCTGAGTAGGGAAATGTGCTCCTAATATGACTGTGTAGCAGCCTGGGGCATTTGCTGGACTGCAATTACTAGGGGCATTGTCATTCAGTGTTATAACCCCAGACTCACTCCCCATCTTGCTGTCCTCTCTTCATTGCAGCTGGTGAATAAGTAGACTCAGGTTTTGCTCTTCTTTTCTCACACATTCCCAAATATGATGGTCATGTCTTTAGTTTCTAATAATGACCCAGGCCAGCCACTGTTAAGACCCAAGATCTGGATTTAAGCTTTAGAGAATGGTAAAAATCCCTTGACTTTAAACCCAAGCCATTTGTCCTTGAGAGCTCTGCATTGGGCTTCTTAGGCACTCTTGAAAGCTCAGGCAAAGTGATCCTTTGTTTCCCATTTGCTTACTGCTCCCCTGTATTTCTCTCTTGAGAGATAGTATTAATTGCTAACATTAAGTGATTAATACTTGCTAGGAACAGTTCTGAGCACTTAATGTGTATTAATGTTATTATTATAATAATCTTATGTGGTGGTACCAAAACATTCTCCTTTTTACAGAGGAGGAAAATGAGGAATAGGGTATTATATAACCTGTTCGAGGTCACGGAGGTAGTTAATAATAAAATGTGCATTTGAACTCAAGCAGTCTGTTCATACAGATTATACTATACTCTTCTATTGGAGTGAATGGGATGGATGGCAGAACAGGACTCTGCCATTGTTGGGACCCTGACTGTAAGTCCAGTAAATAGTGTCACTATTCCACCCCAGGAGGAAACGAGGCAACCAACATACCTACTGATATGCTGCCTTTCCCAGAGCCTCACTGCTCATTCTCCATCAATGGCATCTGCCTTTGGTCCACTTATCCCTTGATGTCCACCAGCTCCTACATCTTTAAAACAGGCTGACCTACGCACATCTCACCTAGCAGTCCATTAATAAAAATATGCTGGGTGAACTGCTACCTCCTTTGCGAAAAAATTTTAGAAGCATTCATTCACTTTGTTATCATCCCTTCTCTTGCCTCATGCTCTGTTCCTTTGGATCTTCAGCCTTGGACCACTTTGCCTGGTCTCTCATTTCCAGTTCTAGATTCTCCACAAGCCATTGGATATGAATGCCAAACTTCAATTTCTGGCTTGTGCCTTGACCCTATGATTGTACCTAATACTCATCATCTGGTTCAAACCTCTCCAGGCTGTTCTGGGTGAAGACTCAGAGCCCACCATAGATTCTAAGCTCTGGGTTCTCACAATGACATTGACTAGTTGGCTGGTAAGTGTCTTGTCTACATAGAAAAGGCGAACCAGATCTCCAAAGAACTACAGTCTGTTAGGCTGGAACTCTGCTGAATTCTGGCCACTTGGAACTTGGTGGCACGTCTCACTTGCAGCCACTAGCAAACACTATCCCTCTCCCCCATGGGTTAATTGCCTGGAACCACAGTTCTCCTATCTGTTCTGACTCATAGATTCATCCACTATTTATGCTTCTGTCCCTTTGCCTCACTCCTATATTGGATCTCCTTTGATTTTGAGACTGGCCCAAATCTAGCTCTTACATGGTCTCCTGAGTGCTCTCCTCACAGTCAGTCCTATTGTTACACATGTTCCCCTGAACTTGGTCTCATTAAAATATCCTCTCTTGTCCCACTCATCTATGCTGCTAAGATCCCCATGAGCCCATCTGACTTTTACTAAAGCACAGTGAGGGGACTGTTAGGATCCCAACAGCTATTACTGCATGTTTTATATTTTCAACTCTCAGAGGACTGGATTCATGGCAGTTTCCCCCTCTTTACAGTGCTTAGTATGGTGTCAAGAAACATTTGACAGAAAAATAAATGAGATTTTTGAACGGTGTATTTACTGGTCAGGACTCTTTTTGCTGCAAGTAGCTAGAAACAACTCAAACAACTGCAAAGTCCAGGAATAGGATTAGTTATGAAGGCTACCAGGAACTGAGACAGTGCTACCATCCTTCTCTTACTCTCTCTATCTTGTTAGGGATGGGTCTTGGCTTCTTCTTCTTCTTCTTCTTTTTTTTTTTTGGTCCACAGGCTTTCTCCATTGGCAAGAGGAGGGAAGCATGGACACTACAAGGTCAAGTTTCTACCATTCCTAGGAAGCTCAGGAGAAAGCAAGGGCTTATCTCACGTAGTCTCTACATGAAATCTGGAGAAAAATCCTGCCTATTTGAGCATGAGATATTCCTTAGCCAATCACCATGGCCAAGGGTTCTGGGTATTAAGATCAGCCAGGCAAGCATAATATGTCTTTTTCCTATGACCAAAGGGGTAAATCATGTAATTAGCAACCCCTTCAGAACCCAATGGACTGGGGAACCTAAGATAACTGGACCTTTAGATCTGTATCCACACTTTGACAGACTTGAGGGATGCTTAAATTGTCATATTCTCTTTTTCCTCTTCCAACCTCCAATTGCTTTAAACCAAAATTTCCAGACATAGCTTTCCCTTTTTTGTTGATTTAGCTGCTTATTGTTGACTTAAGCTTTGTGGTTCTACTAAGGAGGAACCTAGCCTTTTCTTTCTCTTGCACAATTACCCTTTTAGCCTCAAATGTTAAATAAATGATTTTTTTTTCTTAAAAAATGCCACCATTTGCCAAACATGTAGCTGCTTCTTCTGATGCTTATTTTTGTTTCTTCTTGACAGATACCTCTCTAACTGTGACATCTTTCTTCTTTTCACTTCCTTTTTTCCCTACATAGACAAATTTCTTAGGAGTTCATGTGCACGCTCTTACAAGGCTGTTGGTGACAGTGAGGATACAGAGAGAGGATACATGTGACCTGAAGCCCCAGTAAATTCTGGGGCTGAGAAAATCACTGTCCCCAGGGTGGGCTCATTTGGCAGGAGCCACCCTATCTACTTCAAAAGCTTGATCTGTCTTCATTGATGCAAATGGGCATTCTGGACAAAAGGACCTTAAGTATAGTCACTGCACTGTCTTAGACTTAGCCTTGGCCCCACTAGGAAGCAAGCAAAATTTATCTTCAGTGCCACAGGGGGTGTAGTGCTTAGGTTGTAGAGTCAGATCTGGTTTTACATTACGATCTTACACACTCTAAAGGCATTTTGTGAAATGAATTCTGAAGTTAATGAGATGGGTAGATATCCTACCTGTGTTACTTACTTGCCATGAATTTAAACCTCAGTTTCCTTATCTGTAACAATGTCAGTCATTCATTTATTCAACAAACACTTAACTGAGTACCTATTATGTGCCGGACCCTGTTCTAAGTGCTGAATGAACCAAACGAACCAAAAATCTTTGCCCTCTAGGAGTTCACACTTTAGCGGGGTGGGGGGAGGGGAGAAAATACATAAAATAATTAATTATATAGCATGATAGAAAGTGATAAGCACTGAGGCCAAAAAGCAAAGATGGCTGATGAGCACATATTAGGTGAAGGGTTACAATTTTAAATTGTGTAGATCAGTCTAGGCATCACTGAGAAGATATTTAAGAATATACTTAAAGGATTGAAGGGGATAAGCCATTGGGCATAGTCTAGGCATAAACCAAGATCTGGGCACTAGGTATTTTTATTCCTGTGAGCGTGTCATTGTTTCTGAGCCCTCTCAGCAAACAAAGCTAGATAATTATCAGTCACATATCTATGATATAAACATACATAATGCCAATGTGTATATATACACCATACGTTATATCTGTCATATATAAAATCTTTCTCTTTCTCTCTTATTTTCATCTATCCATCTATTTATCTATCTACCTACCTTAATATCCATGAGTTCATACTGATATCTCCAATTCCAATCCAGAAGCACTGGGTACATTCTTGCCTTTCCTTTCCTTGATTGTAACTCCCTTCCCCAACAGTGAGAAACTGGACTTTCTTTATCCTTTACATATTTGCTTATTTGTTGAAGCCTGCAATACACAAAAGGTAGTGAAAAGGAAACCTACTAATTTGAGTTCAATTATTAGTTTACAGTCTTTTCTTAATCTAAAATTCACATTCAAATGCATAAATATAAACTCTACAATTAGATGAGATGTGACAAAAGAATACACCTGTTAAACCACATTCCCATCAAGACATGAAACATTTCCATCACCCCAGAAAAGGCAACCATTCTCTGAATTTTTTTTTTCAGAATAGATTTATTTTGCCTGCATGAATGGAATCATTTGTGTCTCTCTTTTTCTGTCTGGCTTGATTTGCTCAGCATGATATCTGTGAGATTCATACAGTATGCACTCTTTTGTGCAAGGCTTCTTTCATTCAGCATAATGCTTTTGAGAATCATCCATGTTGTTACATCAATCACTAATTTGTTCCATTTTATTGCTAAATAGTATTCCAGGATATGAATATACCACATTTTATTGCTCTGTAGTGTTTCACTGTATAAATATATCATACTTTGTATATCATTATTCTGTCTACGAAAAACTGGGATGTTTCTAGTTTGGAGCTATTATAAATGAAGATGCTATAAACATTCTTCTACAAGTCTCTGTGAATTTACACTTTCAGTTCTTAGGTAAGTATTAGGAGTGGAATTGCTGGGTCAAGGTCACATATGTTTACTTTTATAAGAAATTATCAGACCGTTTTAAAAATGTGGTTATAGGGCGCCTGGTTGGCTCAGTTGGTTAAGCGACTGCCTTCGGCTCAGGTCATGATCCTGGAGTCCCGGGATTGAGTCCCGCATCGGGCTCCCTGCTCAGCGGGGAGTCTGCTTCTCCCTCGGACCCTCCCCCCTCTCATGCTCTATCTCATTCTCTCTCTCAAATAAATAAATAAAATCTTTTAAAAAAAAAAGTGGTTATATCATTTTATACTCCCATCAACAAGAGTGACAGTTTTTTAATAGCTCATTTGGATTTGTGTTTTCTTAATAACTAATGGTGTTAATCATTTTTTCGTGTGTTTGACCATTCCTATGTTTTCTTTAGTATATTGTCTAATCAAGTCTTTTGCATATTTGAATTAGTTTATTTGCCTTTTGATTATAGAGTTCTTTTTGTCAGATATATTTTTACAAGTATTTTCTCAATCTCTTGCTTATTTACTAATTTCCTTAATATTACTTTATGATTATCAAATGTTTTAAATTCTGATGAGGTCTAATTTATCTTTCTGTTTGTTTGTTTTATGGTAACTTCCTTCCTTACCTTTTCTATGAAATCTGACTAATCCTAAATAACAAACATATTCTTCCATAATTTCTTCTAAGGCTTCATAGATTTTAGCTTTTCTATTTTGGTCAATAATCTTTCTCAAATGGATCTTTGTGTTTGATATGAGGTAATGTTTAAGGTTCTCTTTTTTTCATATAGACCTATTTGCCTATCTACACCTAACATCACATTGTCTTGATTATTGTAGCTTTATAAAATGTCTTGAGGTCAGGTTTTCCTTTACTTTGGCTAATGTAGGTTCTTTGAATTGTCATATAAATTTTAAGATTCGTTTCTTAATTCCTATAAGAAAGCCTGGTGGGATTATGACTGGGATTCTTATGTCTGTGTAGATCAATCTGGAGAGGGGACAATGAGCATTTTTACAATATTGTGTCTTCTGATCCATAAACACGGTAATATCTATCTCTTCACTAATTTTGGTCTTTAATAATTTCTTTCTGCAGTGTTCTATAGTCTTCAGGTTAGCAGTCTTGCATAAATAAAATTATCCTTAAATATGTTATTTTTTGAAGATTCTAAATGAATAATACTAATTTGTTGCTAGTATGTAGAAACACAACTGACTTTAAATCTTTTCTCTGTTTATCAATTCTTTAATCTCTGCTCTTCATTATTTCCTTCATTCTACTATATTGGGTTTAATTTGCTTTTATTTTTCTAGCTTATTAAAGTGTAAACTCAGATCACTGATTTTAAACACTTAAAAAATATATAGGCATTTAAAGCTATCGATTGCCCTCTAATCACTGTTTTAACTGCATCTCACAAATTTTGCATGTTGTATTTTTATGATCATTTACTTCAAAATATTTTCTAGTTTTCATTTTTATTTTCTTCTTTGACTCATGCAATATTTAAAACTATATTGTTTAATTTGCAAATATTTGGAAGCTTTTCTCAATATCTTGTTATTGATTTCTAATTTAATTCCTCTGTGATCACAAGATATGCTTTGTAAATCTTTTGAAGTATTATTTATTTCTTAGCATACTGTCTATTTTGATGCATGTTGAGTGTAATTTTGAAAAAATAATGTATTCTGTAGTTGTTGAATGTAGTACTCCATAATATCAATGATGTCAAGGTGGTTAGTATTGTTGTAAAGATCTTTCATATGCTAATAACAGGGGTTTTTTTTCCCTTGTTCTCTCAATTACTCAGAGAGAATTGTTCAAAATCTCCAATTATGATTATGATTGTGCATTAATCTATTTCTCCCTTTACTTTTGTCACTTTTTTGCTTCATATGTTTTGAAGCCCTGTCACTACAGTATGTATTCATAATTGTTATGTCATCTTAAGAAGTTAATTTCATTTTATTATTGCAAAATGTTCCTTTTTATCAGTGATAATGCCCCCTACCTTGAGGTCTAGTTTGTTGCACGTTATGTCTTTTTCCTTCTTTTCACTCTCAAATCATATGTCTTTGTACTTAAAGTGTATCATTTGTAGACAGCATACAACTGGGTCCTGCTTTTTTAAAAAAACAATGTAAACAATCTCTGATTCTTAATTGTAGTGTTTTATCAATTTACATGTCATATAATTATCATATGGTTGGATTTAGGTCTACCATTTTGTCACGTATTTTCCATTTGTTCTATCTAATTTTGTTTCTTTGTTCTCCTTTCCTATCTTTGTTTGGATTAATAGAATTGTATTAATATTCCATTTTAATTCCTCCATTAAAATTTCAACTATACCATTTTGATTTTTAGTGGTTCCTTTAGGAAACACAATATGTATCTTTAATTTAGCAGGGTCGGGGCACCTGGGTGGCTCACTCGTTAAGCGTCTGCCTTCAGTTCAGGTCATGATCCCAGGATCCTGGGATTGAGGCCCGCATCTGGTTTCCTGCTCCATGGGAAGCCTGCTTCTCCCTCTTCCACTCCCTCTGCTTGTGTTCCCTCTCTCGCTGTGTCTCTCTCTGTCAAATAAATAAATAAAATCTTAAAAAAAAATAAAAAAATTAATTTAGCAAAGTCTTAAAAGTTTATAATGTACTACCTCACATGAAATATAGAAATCTTGAAAAAGTATAGTTTCATTTATTCCATCCTTTGTGCTATTGCTATAATATATAAAACATCTATATTCATTGTAAACTCCATAATATAATGTCATAATTTTACCTTTAAATAGATGCTTCTTTTAAGTGGTCATATATCTCTTAAAAATAAAGTGTATATATATATATGTATATATATATATACACACATATATGAATATAATTACACCATTTTTACATTTATATATTTACTCCCATATTTACCATTTGTGATATTCTTCCTTCCTTTCTGTATATACAAGTTTCCTTCTGGTGTCATTTCGCTCCATTTAGAAGAGTTTCCATTAGCATTTCCTATAGTGCAAATCTGCTGGCAACAAATTCTCTCAGTTTTCCTTTCTCTAAAAATGTGTTTATGTTGTGTTCATTACAAAGAATAGTTTTGCTGAATATAAAAATTTGAGTTGAGTTGATAGCCTTTTTCTTGAAGATATTGTCAACTGCTTTGTCTTATTTTTTATTAAAAATCAGTTGTTATTTGTAATGTATTGTTTTATTATTCCTGCTTTCAAGATTTTTCTTTGGCTTTCAGAAATTTTACTATAATGTGTTTGGGTATAGTGTTTATTCTGAGGTTTACTAAGCTAATTGGATCTGAAAATTCAGTATTTTTCACCAAATTTTGGAAATTTTCTGCCATTATTTCTTCAAAAAATTTTTTTCTGCACCACTTTCTGTTTCCTTTTGGGAACTCAGTTTTATGTGTATTAAATTGCTTAATATATTCTTATAGGTTGATGAGCATAATGCTTAAGTAATTTTTCTCTGTTTTTTAAATTGGTTAATTTCTATTGATCCATTACCAAGTTCACTGGCTCTTTTTCTGTCATCTGCAATATGCTTCTAAACCCATCTTATAAAATTTTTATTTCAATTATTGTATTCTTTTTAATAGTTTTTATTACTCTGCCAGATTTCTCATGTTTATTCATTATGGATATAGTTTCCTTTAATTCCTGAGAATGTATACAAAGCAGCTTTAAAGTTATTATCTGTTAATTCCAATATCTGAAAAATCTTTGGGTCATTTCTATTGATTGTTTTCTTCTTGAGTCAGATCTCATTTCCATTTCTTCATCTGTCTAGTAATTATTTATTAAATGCTAGACATCATGTAATATGTTGTAGACACTCTGGATTCCATTATCTAAGCATGAAGAGTATTGACTAAACCCAAAACTCTGTCTTCCTTGCAGTGGAAAGCAGCTGAGATTCCCTTTCAGTTCTTTGAACTATCTATATGCCATTTCTGGATGACCCCTGGAATATCTCCAATATATGCACATTTCAATGATTACTCAATAGTGTGAAGAGTTATATTCATAATTTTGGGGTGTGACCCCTCTGCAGCTCCCTCATCTCTGATATTTCTCCCCCTCTTTAATTTTCAAGTAACTCTGCCAGCCTAAGCCTCTGTCCTCTAACACCTCAATTCAGTAAGTCTATGACTTTCTCTAACTCTGCCTCATGTTGTTCAGTGAGTACCTTCAGGTAAATGGCCACAAGAATGCACATATTACCATGTATAAGTCCTATTTTTAAGAGCCAGCCTCTCTACAGTTTCTTTTTACATTTGTTTTCAAATGTGTTTTAAAATATTTTTCTAGATTTTAAAATCTCCATTCATAGGAGGGACAGTACAACCAAGTTGTTTTACTATTATTAGAAGTTGTAATCCAGGAAATCAATTTCAAAATTGTTAGGCTTGATATGTTTATTACATATTTATGTGAAAACATTGAGGAGGCAGTTAAATATACAAGTGTGGCGCTCAGGGGGGAGATCTGGGCTAGAGTTACGAATGTGGTAGTCGTACCATGTAGATGCTATTTAAAGCCATAAGACTGGATGAGATCACCAAAGGAGTGAGTATAGACAAAGAAGAGAAGTAATGCAAGGACTGAGATGTGGAGCTCTGCAAAGTTTAGAAAATTTGAAGAGTTGATAAAAAAGACTGAGATGGAGTAGATTGTGAGATTGAGGCATCTTGGAATTCAAATGGAAAAAGTTGTACTAGAAGAAATGATCAATTTTATCAAATTCTGCTGATAGGGCAAGTAAGGTGAAAACTGCAATGGATGATTGGATTTAGCAATATGTAGGTCATTGATAAGTGTGGCATTAACAGTTTTAGTTGAGTGCTGAGGGTAAAGTCTGACTAGAGTGAATCATAAAAGGAATTGCCTACTTCACAGGATTACTGTCAGGATTTAAATGACAAATCATGAATTACATTAATATGTAAAGAGCTCATAAAATTAATAAGGAAATGGGGAGTTATTGTTTAGTGGGTACAGAGTTTTAGTTTAAGATGAGGACAGAGTTCTGGAGCTGGGTAGTGGCATTGGTTCCATAACAATGTGAAAGTACAATGCCACTGAATTGTACACTTAAAAATAGTTAAAATGGTAAATGTTATGTATATTTTACCACAATGGAAATAATAAAGAAATGTCAACGCATGATAAAAATGAGCAAAACAAGAACATACAGAAAAATGAATACAAATGGCTATTAAATATATGAAAGGAGTTCTAATAATTAAATTATCTGACTAGAGAAATGCAAATTAAAATGAACAGGGGATTTTTCACCTATCAGACTAGCCATACTGAAAAAGTTTGATAATAAATTGTGATGGTAAAGACAAGGAAGAATAGTACTTTCATTCACTATTGGTGGAACGTAAGGAGTACAATGTGTTCAGAGAGCAATTCAGTGATATCTATCAAAATTAGAAAGGCATATGCCGTTTGAGCTAGCAATTCCATACGTTTATGTACATATATTCATACCTACATGTATAATTAATATAAGATGATTCAGACATGTATTATGCTATGAAATACACAGATGTTTTTTGTTGCATTCCTTTGAGTAGCCATAGACTGGCTAAATGAACTGTGGTATAACCATACAATAGAATCCATGATTTCTGTGTAGCCCTTGAAAAGGAAAAGATAAATGAACATAATCAGCAAGATGCAGAACAGTATGCATAGTGTATTGGTATACTGATTATGTAATAAAAGGGGAAATATACATGAATTGTGTGTATATATGTATATATATGAATATACATGTGTATATATTTTTTCATAAATACAAACACACACATAAACATGAATATACAATCCTAAAATATCTCTAGAAGGATTTAGAAGAAATTATTACAGCATTGCCTCTAGGTAGGAATCAGGAGATTGTGGGTGTGAGGTATGAAGGAAACCTACTATTTACTCTATGTCTTTCTATACTTTCCAAAAAAGTTTTTTTTAGCATGAACCCATAAAATTTGAAAAACATTTTAAAGAAGTATAATATAGACAGGAAAAGTGTATATGTCACAAGTGTACAGCTTGCTATATTTTCACACACTGATGTAATCAGCATAAATAACATGACCAGTACCTCTGAAATCCTTCTTGTGGGCCTTCCAATTATTACTGCCCAAGAATTTATCCTTACAATTTTTTAAAAGACTTTTTATTTTAGAGCAGTTGAAAGTTCACAGAAAACTTGAGGGGAAGATACAGAGATTTCCCATATGCCCCCTGCCCCCACACATGCATAGCCTCCCCCACTATCAATATCCCCCGCTAGAGCGGTACATTTGTTATAACTGATGAACCTACATTGACACATCATTGCCACTCAAAGTCCATAGTTCACATGACAGTTTACACTTGATGCTGTACATCCTATGGGTTTGGACACAGGTATCTATCATTTTGATATTATACAGAGTATTTTCACTGCACTAAAAATCCTCTGTGCTTCACCCATTCATTTCTCTCCCCTGTCCTTATGTATATATTTTTAAAGATTTTATTTGTCAGAGGGAGAGAGAGAGAGCACAAGCAGGGGGACCAGGAGGCAGAGGGAGAAGCAGGCTCCACACTGAGCAAGGAGCCCGATGCAGGACTCGATTACAGTCATGACCCTGGGATCATAACCTGAGCCAAAGGCAGACACTTAACCAACTGAGCCACCCAGGCGTCCCCGTCCTTATAGTTTTAATGTAATTATTTAGGCATATTTTTCTGTGAATGTGTAGAGTTAATCATTATCTATATTATTCTCCAAAACAGTGAACAAAAAGCTTAGAATGTGTTTAATTCCCTATCTCTTCATCTCCCATAAGATATTATCCTGGAGTTAAATTCTAGATTGTTGTTAGCATTTTTAAATTTTACCAAGTACAGCTTATTTTGACTTAACAAAGAGTTATGAATTTGGTTTCCTGACTCTCTCCTGCTTCTCTTATCTCATATTTTTTTTCTTGATGTCTATAGTAATGTTTGCTATTCTTTCCAGCTGCTCAGCATCCAATCTCTCTTCCTCTATTTTAGAAATTTCCTACCTCATAATTTAGACTTTAATCTACCTACCACTAAAGAATTCAAACGTAACAGATATTTGCTATACCAGGCTGCTCTGGAAGCAGTGGCCAGGTGTATCAGTCAGACACCCTCACCCCAGGGATGGCAAACATCTGTGTTGACAATGGGAGGTGGAAGCAATGGCAGCCACATCTGGTCTTCAGAGTCAAGAGGAGTGGCCCTTCCAGTGGGAGTGTCCCCTCCATGTGTTTCTAAGATGTTGCCATGTTTATGCGTTCATAACTTGTGTCCACAGTCATTGTACTGCTGTAGAGAATTTCCATTGTATGACAATGGTAGTTTATTTTTCCATTTTGCTGCTTAAGGAACATTTGGGCTGTTTTCAGGTTTTTTGTTTTTTTAATTACAAAAAGAATGCCACTCCCAACGGTCTTTTTCTTTTTTTTTAAGATTTTATTTATTTATTTCAGAGAGAGTGAGAGAGAGATCAGGAGCAGTGGGGAGGGGTAGAGGGAGAAGCAGAATGCCTGCTGAGCAGGGAGCTAGATGCAGGGCTCCATCCCAACACCTTGGGATCATGACCTGAGCCCAAGGCAGACGCTTAGCCGACTGAGGCACCCAGGCGCCCCCAAGAGTCTTGAAACACATTTCCCAGTTCACATGTTCCCTGCTGGACATGAATATCCATACTCTATCCCAGAAACTTAAATCAGAATATTTAGATAAAGGGTCATAAAATTTATTGAAATAAGATTATCCATATAAAATAAATATCTGGCATTATTATAATCTTTATTATTTGAATCCTAGGTCAATCAACTGAAATCTACTACCAAAGCCATTACTGCCTTTGCAGTAGGGAGGAAACATAGATCTTTATATCCATTTTAGCAAAAGTACTATTCACTCCTCTTTGGGAGGATCTGAAGTCTTTTTTTTCCTTTTCCCTTTTCTTTTCTTCTTCCTTCCCCTTCTCCTCCCCCCCCCCTTTTTTTTCCTCATAAATAATGCCATCTATGCAGATGCCTCCTACGAATCAGGCATGCATTCCCTGAGAGCATTCTGATAAAACTGATGCTTTGGGCTCATTTGCATTTCTAATGGGAGAGGGGCAGGACGATCCTTCAGCTGAGTCCTAGTACAAGTTGGGCTTGGGAAAGTGCTTCAGGCAATAGTATTTTTTTCAATTCTGTAATGGGAAAAACCTAAGATGTACTTAGCCAAACACTCTGAGCCCTGAGGCACTTGAAGCAAAATGTAATCCATATGTTTCTGATTCATTTCACTCACCTCAAAGACTCTTCAGAGTGAGGTTTCACTGCTAAGAAGTGTTCAAACTGTTCAACTTTTCTTTCTCCACAATAAGGAGGACTTATCTACTGAACCCATTTCCCAAAAGACAGTAGTAACATTCAGGCTCAGCACTCAGAACTCCAATTTCCAGAGTCCTGCATGCTACTGAATATATCCTGTATCTTTAAAATCTGTCCCTTTCTTTAAAAAGAAGCACCACAGCATCTTAATAAAATGTTGGCAAAAAGGAAGAATTACGCTAAGGAACGATTTTGTTTTAAAGACCGAGAGTTTCTTAGAGTTAGAAGGTAGTTGATTCCACACTTTAATTTGGTTCAATTACCTACTCATTTTATATGTTGACTCCACTTAATATTTTTTCTCTAATATGCAATGAACTTTTCCTTCCTTCCTTCCCTCCAGAGCCCCTCCCTCCCTCCTTCTTCCTTTCCTCCTTCTTGCTTTCTTCCTGTGACACATAATTTGGCAATTACACATCGCAGGCAGAAAATGCTTTGGTCCATTGTTAGAACATGTTACAGATGATCTGATTTGCTTTTGCCCCCTTAATTAGAAAATGTAGTCTTTGTATGCATATAGAGTAAAGTATAAAGATGTGTAAAGAACAGAGCAGATCCTCAAAACATTTTGGCTGTCCAGAGAATGAACGGAACTATCATCGACGATAGTAAGGAAGGCCCAGGATGGGATGTGAGTTAAAGCAGGAATCTGGCAAATATAGTTAGAGGATCCAAACTCTGTGAGTGAGATTGCTGACTGCTAATCCCAGGGCAAAAACTGCTGGTTTTCTGGCCCATTTTACATAATCTGCTATTCATATTATATTTTATAAAACTCTCTACATTTGTCATTTTGTTGAATAAAGAATAGCCAGGAGAGTGTTGACATGTCCACTTTTACACCTGCATGCACAACTGGTCAGAACATTTTGATTAACTGACTAGTCATTTCACACTGTGAGTCAATTTAGTCAAATAACTAGTTAATTCCATCAGCCAGGCTGAGTGTTTTTTAAAACCGAATTGAATTTCAACTGAATCGAAGCCTGTCAAGTTAATTGAACTAGTTATAGCTTAAGTAAAATAATTTATTCTAGTGAATACCATCCTTGAGGTTTTTTGAATTGACAAAATTTATATTACTGGCTTGGATCTTCCAGTTGCTCAGGTCTAATCGTTTTCCATTCTATCTAGAGCCATTATGACATATGGTAAATGAAATGCAATTTTCCCCAGTAGCTTATAAAAAAAAAGGGGGGGGGGCTAAAAATAACTTTTACTTCACCTGCAAAACTTTGCTACCCACATTTTCCCTTAGGAAGAAAAACTAGTCAATAAAGAATGGGACAAAAAACCTGTGGAGAGGAAAAGGCAGAAAAGAAAGCCTGTAGATTCTTTTAAATCAAGCCCAAATCCTGTCCTGAAGTAATCTGCTTCCAGTGTGGATCGGTTATGGGAAGCAGCCTTGAAAGTTTCCTCAGGTTCCATATTCTAACTGGAAAGAGTGTGTGGCCCTTATGTAATGTTTCCATGAAGTGGAACAAATATTACTTAGAATCATACTGCTTTCTGCATAACATTCCCTTGTCTTATTATATACAATATGCATACCTAGTTTGAAACTAGTCCCCAGATGATCAGGGTTATATTAAATTGTTTTGCAATATTCTTGATAAATTACCACATTTAGAAAGGCATCTTTGTAGGTTTCTAGATGTTAGTTTGACAGAATAGCAAATATTGGGTCTGACTAAATTTAAGACCATTTTCCTCATATATGCCCAATGCTTCTCCAGCCTACTCTCCCCAATACATTTAACTTACAGAAAAATGTTTAAATTCCTCATGGATAAATTCAAGCAAGGCCTTGCCATTCTGTCTGGCCCTAGTTCCCACCCCATTGGATATTCTGCTCTGGGCATAAGCACATTAGTCTTTGTGTTTCTCATCCGGACCCTTTGCTGTAGCTCATGTCCTCCATCTGGTCTCTCCCTCCTCTCTCCTTTACTCATATGACTCCTACCCATCTTTATGACTTTGGTCATATTTCCCTTCCCTAAGACAGAAGTATTTTCTTATCCTTTAGGTCCACAGACTCTGCTTTCCCCTGAAATATTTTAGCATTGGTGTTTGTACTCCTCATTTGGTGATGACACACTACCCATTATGGTTAGACATGATCTCACAAATTCTCATCTATCTCCCTCAAACTAGACTGCAAGTTCATTGGGAGAAGAATCCATGTCATATGTTTTAGATAAATTCACGGTAACAAACCCTAGTATTTATTATCATTATCATTCTTATTAAAAGTATTATTAATAATACCTTACATTTGGATAATGACATACTATTGGTGGTAGAATTATCTACAAAAGAAAGTTCTACTCATTCTAACAATTGCTTTTTGAAAAAGTTATGACAAAATAATCACCATTTTATGGAGAAGGAAGCAAAAATTTGAAAATCTGTCATTTATCCAACTTCATATAGTAAGTGTGAGAGCCAAGATTTAAAGCCCAACTTTTGGGGGAGGGGTTGGTGGTAGGATTGAGCTTCAAAGAAATAAAAATTCATTATGACTCCAAAATAAGTTTGATAAAAAGAAGCTATTTAAAAATTACTGAATGAGATATACATATCTTGCTCATTGGAAACTACTGTTATTCACTAAGCATGTGTTCTCTATTTCCAAAATGTTTACACACATGATACCATTTTATTTTCATAAAGTTCCTGAAGAACAAATATTATTATGCCCTTTTTATAAATGAGGCTCAGGATTTTAAGTAATTTATCTGAAGTCATACAATAGAAAGTGGTAACACAAAGTATCTAACCTTAAATCTCCGGATTCCAAAGCACGTGCTCTTTCTATTATATTGTGCTGCTTCTCTAGAACCCTAGAACAAGAGGAAAAGGAGGGAAAATCTTAAATTGTGCATAAAATCTACTCACAGACACTACAGATATTCCTATAATGAAAAGTAGGTACATAATCTATATTAGATTCATGATTGTATTTTTAATTGCCATGTCTTACTCATTAATTTTAGTTGACTTATATATTACCTATGCTACAAAAGTGATGCAGTGTTTGCTTCTAGCTGCAATGAAGAATAAATTAGATTGGTAAGTTAAAATGTTTATTGTAAATCCTAGAGCAACCACTAAAACAAAAAAGAGAAAAAGAGGTACAGCTAATTAGCCATGAGTGGAAACAAAATAGATTTAAACAACTCAGTCCAAAACAAGATAGGAAAAGTAAAAAGGAACACAGAACAGATAGGATAAATAGAAAGGAAATAGCAAGATAATATATTTATACCTAAACATACTAATAATTTCAATAAATTCATTAAATGCTCTAAACATTCCAAATAAAAGACACAGATTGCCATACTGGATTAAAGAGCAATTATGTGTGGTCTAGTGAAATCCAATTTAAATACAAAGATACAGTTTAAAAATTAAAAAAAAATGGAAAAAAGATAATGAGGTATCTCTTTATGTGTTCCTTATTTTTTCTAGCTTCATTTCCCAACCTCTGGGCCTGCTGTGGTTTTTAGTCATGCAGGTTCATGGGGTAGTGCAGGGCTTAAAATATTATTCAGGCCCTCTGTTTAGTTATTAACCAATCTACTATTCAATAAAATTAACAAAGACAAGACTTGCTAGCTGTCCAGTGTTGAACCACATAAACAGGTCATGATTTTTCTAGGGAAATAAGGAAAGAAATATTTATATAAGTGTTTTTATTTAATTTAAATAAATTATACATATTCATTGTAGAAAACTTGGATAGCTTCATAAATACAACAAAATTTAAATTACCCAATATCATGCCATCCATAAAGAACTTCTTTAGATACTTCAGATATTTTTCTATCACCAAAATTGAGCATATATATTTTATAAAAATAGAATAAGATTTTTTATTTTAAAATACATTGTGAATATCTTTTCACATCAATATATCTTCTATAAAAATCTAACGACCATTAGATCATATGGGATGCTGTAGCTTATTACAATAATAATGACAGCCAATGTTTGTCAAACACTTTCTATGTGCCAGGCACTGTGCTAAGAGCTTTGCATTATTGATGAAGGGAGTTGCTCAACCTTCATCACTGTGTAACTACCTGAGTAACAGTATCAATTGCCATTACAACATTCTTTTGTATTGTCAACAGAGCAAGTTTTCATATTTTACAGTAAACACTAAGTCTTTCTCTAGCATCAGCATAGCATGATGCTACTCCTCCTACCTCTAAATTGTTGTACCTTTCTTTTCCTACTTCACGTGCCCACCCAATACAACATTCCAACCACTGAATGCAGTATGTTCCTCAATCGCAACAGAAATACAACTTTATTTTACACATTGATCTAAAACTGACAGCACTCTGATGAATGTTTTAAGCATTTCCACATTGCACTGTATGTAGTACCTTCTTATCCCATACTTTGTATGACTAAATCGTGTCTACATTTTTTTGCTATTTTGAGAAATGCTGTGACTGGGTATATAAGTAAATTGTATCACGATCACGGGGTGACTTGACTGATGTCCAGATGTTCTCCCTCACTCTCAAGACCTGAGCTATGTGCCAAGATACTTATTCGGTGTTGAATATGAGAAAGAGTCTTACTTGGTGGTGTGCTGGAGCCAGCTAGGTCAGCTTGGAAGAGTTGATTGTGTGCACATCTTTCCAACTCAGCATTCAGTTACAGCACCCTGAAATCAGCCATGGGGGTAGTATTTACACCACTGAAATCAGCAAACACTATCAATCAGGAAGATCTTTTCCTTTGCAGGGCCTGTGATTAAACATTTACCAGAACATCCCTGGCCTTATTGATGAGTTAATACAGGTATCTTATATGCAGCAACACACAGTGACTCCGTTGGCATAATTCCTAATCAATATAGTGTTGTCTACCAGCCAAGCAGTCTGCAACATAGCAATGCTGAATATATAGTGTGGCCCAAGGTGACACAGCCTGTAAGCGGTAGAGTCTAGATTCTAACCCCAGGTAGTCTCTAGCTCCAAGGGCCATGTTCCTCTGCTCTATTTTGCTGCTTCTAAGGAGGGCAAGTTCAGGAGACAGACTGCCTGGTTTTATCACTTTTAAGCTCCATGACTCTGGGCAAGATACTTCTCTACTCCAAACTTGCCTCATCTGCTAAAAAGGAATAAGAAGAGCATCTATTTCATTGTGATTTGTGAGGATTAAATGAAGTAGTGGATGCAAGGAACTCCAGATATTGCCTGGCACATAGTAAGTGCTCAATAAATATTAATAACTATTAATATATTTTAAAAGCACATAAACCAGTATCCTTTATCTTTTATCCCATGGTGTTCTTTTTAAGGTCAAGAATGTTTGGTAGTTTTGTTTTTTAAAAAACCTTAAATTTAATTGAACACAGAAGTGTTATTATTTTTTTTTTAGTAGTTGATACATATTTCGGTATATAAGTTATGGTTACATTAAAGAAGAACTATTTACCACTTCACGTAGTTGATCAAGTCTCCTTAAAACCACTAACTGAATTCATAGGAGCTTCAGATATGTGGAGAAGCTATTTCCTTTGGAGAAATTACAGTATCATGACATGACTACCTTAATTTTGACTAATCATTAGGAATCTGGTAGTTGCAACCTTGGACAAATAGATTTTTTAAAAATTTCTCTTTATGAGGGAGCATGTGCTATTTTGAAGGAGCATATCTTGATAAATGGAAATACTAGCTTTCAGCAGAGACTTGACTTTTACCAAATTTGTTTAAAATGAGTTGAATATTCTCTCTCAATTTCTCTGTCAATTAATGGTGTGGAAGAAATTTTAGGGTCATGATTATCTATAAAACAAAGACAGCAACAAAACGAATAGAAGAGTGCCTGGCATATAGTAAGGCTTTGGTACATATTTATCAAATGAATAATGCATCAATTTGAAGTGAACATTGTGGTACAGACATATACACACAAGGATATAACAGCCAATAAAAACATATAAATCTAATATAAAATACAAGTTGTAATACAGATCATCATTGCATTTCTTCTATTTCATGGGGAAAATGTTTTGATGGATGAAATTTTATAAACAGCCTAGTTCTGTTCTCATAGTTATTTGGCATCCTGGACACTGAGTGTAAGATGTAGGGGGTCCTAGCATGAGAGGCCTTTCATGAGAAGACAGAATTACTTTATGGCTATCAATGGTGCCCTTCTTTGCAGTCAAACTTGATGGCAAAGAGCTAGTACTTCTAGCCATGAACATCTACTCAGCTGATACCCCAGGCTATAAAGAGAAAGTCTGAAAAATAAATCCAACATGTGAATTTCTTTATTATTATTATTCTAGAATTTGGATTCCAATGGCATTTTCTCTGCTGCTTTGAGGAAACCTTAAGACAATCTCCAGTTTTCTGTGAAGTTTTGACAATGGAAGCCAATTTCTCCCACTATAAATGCAACCTGCCTTTCAGCTCTGTCCCAGGTTGAAAATGTCAGGCACCTGAAGGTCCTAGCCAGACAGCTAAAGGCCAGGGCCTGACCAGAAAGAGACTTCCTCTCTCCCAAAGTGCCCTATGAGACTTTTTACAGCCCAGCTTTCTACATGGATCAAGCAATGACAAATGAACAGTATGAAGTTGTAAGCTGAAGTCCCATAGAGTCTAATAAGCTCCAGAGTCTGACCTGGTCCAGCCTGCCAGAGACCTCCAAATGCTCACAGACACTCAGGGCTGTCCTGCTTTTCTCACCATCATCCCAGGCCAGATGAACTGGTAAAGAAGAGAAGCTGGAAGCTTTCTTCAGCTGGTTTAGTCAAGGAATAGGGGGGAATACTATATACGTTAAGAAATGTATGTTCTAACGCACCGTGTCTGAATCGCTGGTTAAGTGAAGTGGCTGTTTACTTTGTCTGGGCCTTGGTCTCCTTGGTTCTCCAAAAAGGTAAGTGAATCACATGGTCTCTAAGGCTTTGCACACCTGATATTTTAATGTTAAAAAAACTACAACTTATAGAGTGTTTACTTTGTGCTGGAGATTGTGCTAACTTCTTCTACATTATTTCTTTTGATTTGCATAATAGCCCTTTCTACTGATATCCTGTCCCTATTTTGTAGATGAGAAAGCTGAGGCTCAGAGAGGTTAGGGAACTTGTCGAGTTCATGAATATTTGGCAGAGTTAGCATTCAACCCCAGGCCAGCCTGTTCCATATTCCACATCCTTACCCACTGCTCTGCACTGTACCTGACACACCCTTGATGATTCTATGGCCCTTGACAGTATCTTAAGATACGGTCACACCAAAGTCTCAGATTATCCTCTGGACACTCCTCTAAGTGTCCCTTTTACAATTTCCCGTCCTCTCACCTACTGGCATTAAAAACCCAGTCCTATATCGTGTTTGATGGCAAATGTCCATGCAACACAAAGAAGCCTTATCTGGTCATTTCATTTGTGCAAGCAAGGCTGTATGGAGTCCGGACGTCTGTGACTCATCCGTCAGCTCTGGAATCTCTTTCAAAATTTACTGATCTCCTGACAGGAATGGGCAATGGCTTCACAGGAAATGGGAAGCTCTGAACCTTTGCCAAAATCTCAAACCCCAACGAAACCCAAGTGCTTATGATGAGTTTGGGTAATAACTTTGTTCTTCTGGCTCCTGCAAAGTCAAAGATGTCTCTCCTTCCATTCCTCCAGGCCTAATGAATGACAAATTAAAGTGAGCCAAACACGCACCTTGCAGGGAGGGGCTTCCAGAGACTGATTGCTGATCTAATAGCCTTAGGATTTTCTCTGACATAGTTAAGCTTGAGACAGTCCATTTAGAGGAAAAGCAGTTAAAGGAAATTTGATAAAAATCTTCCATTACTGCTAAGGCAGAGGTTTTTAAGAGGCCAAGTGGTGAAGTAGGGAGAATGTATGCTTTGCTTTCTATGGGACTCAGGCATGAATCTCAATTCTTCCACTTAATGACTGTGTGACCTTAGGCAAGTTATCCAGCTTCTCTGGGTCCTAGTTTCTCCATCGATAAAGCTGGGATAATAATTATTTACCACATAGGTTTGTTGTGAGTATTACATGAATTAATCATGTAAGAACTTGTAACTTTGTCTTCCCCAAACTCCACAAAATTGTGGAATTTTAGAGTTAAGCTTATGATATTGAGTTCAGATAGCTGATATTACAGATTAGAAAGGTGAAGTCCAGGGGATTAAAATCCAAAATCATATAATTAGTTAATGGCTTCCAGTCCATTCTATTTGTGGCGACCTTGACATTTACAATCCTGCCCATAAAGAAAGACTTATCTGTCAATCAACACAATTTATGTAGTAACATTTATGTGCGCAATACTGTGTTAAGAATTGTAAAGGATTAAAAAAAAGAGTCTTAGGCATTATTGACAATAGGCATTAAGACCCTGCTGTGTGCAGTGTTCTGTGCTTTCAGTTTTAGAGGTGATAAATTAAGTGTAAGACATGGTACATGCCATCAAGGAAGTTACCATTTAATTGAGAAAACATTAATTCACATGGAACCAAAAGAAAACCATGAAAGGTGGCTCATGCAAATACAAATGGTATGGTTGAGATGTGAAAAGAGGAGAAAATACATAAGCCCCAGAGGAGTCAGAAGAGGCTTCCTGGAGTACTCAGCCTTGAAGGACTCTCCTGCTGTGAGGAGACTGGCATGGGGGAGAAGTAGCTACAGGCCACTTTCCAGATGGGGGAGTCCCTTCACCTGAAGTCTTGATTGCCTCTTCTGAGGATGGAGATGAATTAGCTCCTCTGCTGAAAGTCATTGTGAAGATTATACAAGATGATGTGCTTAGCACAGTACCTGCCACACAGTGAGCACCTAACCAGATACTCATCCATTATGCGGACCTGCATGCTCACAAAATGCTGTCAGGTAGTTACCATTGTTCTCTCCATATTATCGTGAGGAACCTAGTTAAGTGAAATTAGGTATGGGCATGTGGCTGCATTCTGGCCATTAGTGTTTGAACAAAAGTGATATGGGTAACTTCTGAAATAAAGTGGTAAGGAAATCACTGTACCTTCTCCCAAAGTCTCTTTCCCCATTTGGTGGCTTAATGGAGAGCAATCCAAAAACTAAAAGGAGGGTGGCGTGACAGAATGGAAGGAACCCAGATCCCCGAGTGACTATCTGGAAGGATGCCCCATCAGAAGCAGTCCCTATTGGACGGGAACATGAGTATGAAATAAACTTTCATAGTGCAGTCACCAAGATTCCAGGATTTACTTGTTATAATGCCTAGCACTACGTAACTAATATATTTACTAAGGGCTTTTCAAAAAGGTTGAATTAGAACACACTACAGCAATAGCATATAAGTTGGGGAGTGGGTAGATAGGAGGTTTAACTCTTCTAAGTTTCTTTTCTTGTCTTGAGGAAAGGTACAGGTATTAATTTTAGCTTCTGAGAGATTACATATATATACTATAATATCCCAGGTGGCCATTAAGATAGAAACATAGAACATAAATTCCAAAAAAGCAGTAGAGAAGTCTTGAATAAGATAAAACTAACTAATGGAAGAGTCAAATATAAAGTACAAAATATGATGGTAAATATACATATATATTAGCAACTGCACAAAATATAAGTGGATAAATGTTCCAAATAAAAGATAAAAATGTCAGAATGGGTTTTAAGAAGCTATTAATATATAAATGCATCTACACCATACAACTAATGAATGGTTAAAAGTAAAAGGATAGAAAGTGATAGACCAAGCAAATTCTAACTGAAAGACAGCTGGTCTAACTATATTAACATCAGACCAAATGAATCTAAAGTCAAAAGAAAAAAAAATGCTGAAGACAAAGAGGGAATTTACATAATGATAAAGATTCCATTGACTAGGAAGATAAAACAATGTGAAATTTGTATGTGCCTATGTAAAGCAAAAATTGACAGAACTACCAGGAGAAAGGGAAAAACCTATAAACCCTGTAAAAGTAACTTATGGCAAAAGCAACAACAAAATTATTGGTAAAGATTCGAATGACATGATTGACAGACTTGGTGTGACAAATAGAGAACACAATACCCAACCACACCATAATGTGCATTCCTTAAAGACAGGTAGAATATTAACAGCTTACTCTATTTTGAGCCACAAAGCAATTCTCACCTGATTTCAAAGTACTGAAATTAGGAAGCTATAGTAGAAGGAAAGAAATAAGAAGACGAATAGAAATTAACAAAACTGAAAGAGAACAATGAGAATATCGACAAAACCAAAAGTTAATTCTTTAAAAAGGTGATGGTTTTAAAAACTTTAAAACTGGTGAGATAAATCAATATTTTATTGAAAGAGAGAGAGAAGGCACAAATTACCATTATCTGGAATGAAATGGAGAACAACATAATCACTGTAGACATTATAGTAGATATTTTTTTTTTTTAAGATTTTATTTATTTATTTGAGAGCGAGACAGAGAGAGAGCACATGAGGGGGGGAGGGTCAGAGGGAGAAGCAGACTCCCTGCTGAGCAGGGAGCCCGATGCGGGACTCGATCCTGGGACTCCAGGATCATGACCTGAGCTGAAGGCAGTCGCTCAACCAACTGAGCCACCCAGGAGCCCTAGACATTATAGTAGATATTATTAATAATTTTGCTAAAATAGGCAAATTCCTAGAAAAACATAATATTAAAACTGATTCAAGAATAAGCATAAAACCTGACCATTTCCAGAGCTATAAATAAAAGTAAAGCAGTAGTAAAAACTTTCCCAAAAAGAAAATTTTAGGTCTAGTTTCTTCATTGGCAAGTTTTAAAAATATTCAAGGAAAAAACAAGTATCAGCTTTATATGGTCTCTTCCAAAGAACAGAAAAAGAGTGATCCCCATTTTTTACTGTATAAGACTACCACAACCTTGCTACCCAGCTTGACAAGGACAATTCAAGAAAAGAAAATGGCAAGGAATCTCATTCATAAACATTGATGCAAAAGTCCTAAACAAAATTAACCAACCAAATGAAGTGATTTATAAAAACCAGAATACATCATGACCAAGTAGGATTTATTCTAGAAAGGCAAGACTGATTTACATCAGGAAAACAAATTAAATTAATGTAATCACCATATTAACAGATTAAAGGGAGAAAATGCTCATCTCAATAGAGGAGGTGACAACATTTGATATAATTTAAAATTCATGATTTAAAATGTTATTAGCAGATTAGATGCATTGGTGAGCTGATGACACAGTAATGCAATGTAACACAATGTCAGGTCAGTTGGTGGTTGGCTGATCTACCCTGGGTTTGTCTGGGCTTGGTTTCGAATTTTAGGTTAGGTTCAAGTCTGTCCATATTTGGAGATTAGGATGGGCTATCAGGGATATGTTTTTCTTTCTTTCTTTTTTTTTTTTTTTTTTTTAATTTATTTGAGACAGAGAGAATGAGAGAGAGAGAGCACATGAGAGGGGGGAGGGTCAGAGGCAGAAGCAGGCTCGCCGCCGAGCAGGGAGCCCGATGCGGGACTCGATCCAGGGACTCCAGGATCATGACCTGAGCCGAAGGCAGTCGCTCAACCAACTGAGCCACCCAGGCGCCCCAGGGATATGTTTTTCTTGCAGTCATAGCAGAAGCAACAAAAGAGTGAGTGGAAAAATAAGATAGCACTTAAGGCCTAGGGATAGAACCAGCACACAGTCATTTTTATCACCATTCTGTTGGTCACGGTCATTGCCAAGCCCAGTTATCAATGGGGATGGGGAAACAGGTGCCACTTCAAGTGGGAAGAACTGCAATGTCACATGACAAAAAGCATGGACATGGGGAAAGGTGAAAAATTAAGAATAATAATGCAGCTTATCACATTAGAAAAAGAAGGGAATTTCCTTTAACTGATAAAAGATGTGTGCAAAAAATAAACAGAAATCTACAGAACAGGGACACTGGGTGGCTCAGTCAGTTAAGCGTCTGCCTTCAGCTCAGGTCATGATCCCAGGGTCCTGGGATCGAGCCTTGCATCGGACTCCCTGCTTGATGAGAAGCCTGCTTCTCCCTCTCCCACCCACCCTGCTTGTGTTCCTGCTCTTGCTATCTCTCTCTCTGTCAAATAAATAAATAAAATCTTTGGAAAAAGTAAATAAATAAAAATAAAAAATAAAAATTAATTAATTAGGGAAGGCTGGGTGGCTCAGTCAGTTACGCATCTGCCTTTGGCTCAGGTCATGATCCCAGGGTCCTGGGATTGAGCCCTGCCTTGGGCTCTGCTCAGCGGGGAGTCTGCTTCTCCCTCTGCCTCTGCCCCTTCACCTTCCCCCCAACTTGTGCATGCACTCTCTCTCTCAAATAAATAAGTAAAATCTTAAAAAGAAATCTACAGATCATGTCATATATAACACTTAAACATTTTCTCTTTAAGATGGGGATGGGACATAAAGATGCCTCCATGACCACTTTCATTTCACATTTTCATTGGACATCAGAGACCTTAGCTAACAGAGTAAGAGAAGAAAAAGAAATAACAGCACAGTTATTGGCAAAGAAGAAATAAAACTTTTTGTTGTTGCTGCAAATTATGTGATTCTATGTTTGGAAAATCCAAAAAAATCCACAGATAATTTATTTGAATTCATAAGAGAGTATGCCAGATTAAAAAAAAATCAATATACCAAAATCATATACTAGCAACAAATAAATTTTTCAAAGATACAATTAATGCCTCAACAACTTAGGAATGTATATCATGAAAAATGTTCAAGATCCTTCAGAGAAGATTATAAAACTCCATTGAATGACACTGAAGAACACCTAAATAAAGAAGTATATGGTCTTCATAGATTGGAACCCTTAACGCAACAAATATATTAATTCTCTCCCATATTGATCTATATATTCAATGCATCCCAAGTGAAATCCAGACAGGGTTTGGGGTTGAACTTGAAAGTTGATACCACAATGTATAAGGTCGGCAGCTGTCTGTTCTGGCTGTATAGAGTATGGGTACCCTGGGAAGTCAGAGGAGTAGGTGATTTTCCTAACTATTGCTCAGACAGAAAAGCAAGGTAAATGGTGCCCCTGAATAGCTCAATAAATCCATATGGTAAGAGGGCAGTAGTCTCTTCATGGCTGAGGTGAGAGAAAGGGGGCAGGAGGTTGAGAATAAATTCCCAGAAACTTTTGACAACAAACTGGCCTAAACGTCATGAGTCATCTCAGCTGGAGTCTGAACCAAGATTTAAGAAAGAGGCAATTTATTCAAGTCTCAGGTTATATTCATGGCTAGGATTTATGCAAAAAGGTTGAGGTATTTGACTATTTAAAATGTTTTCTGTAAAATGTACTTCAGTGAACACTGAATAAGGAGCAGTGTTGTGGTAGCCCTCTATATCTTCTTATTTAAATTTGACTGTTATAAATGCAAGTTGTAATTTTGTCAGAAAAAGACAGAGTTGCTTCTCCCTCTAAGTCATTGTTTCTCAACCTTGGCTCAATGAAGTATGTACAGAGCTTTAGGAAGTCCTGATGCCCAGGCCATACGAGCCCAATCAAAGCAGAACCCCTGAGAGTCAAACCCTGGCCATCAGTACTTCTTAAAGTTTCCCAGGTGATGCTAACATGGAGTCAAAGTTGAGATCCTCTACTGGAAGTACAACTAAGCCTCAGTATCAGTGGATTACTGGAGATATCAAGGTGTAGAGTCCTTTCTAGACCAATTAAACCAGAATCTCTGGGAATGAAGCCTAAGCATTCCCCGGAAGATTCAAATGTGCTGATAGGGATGAGAACCACCGGTATTAGGCCTTCTGTTGATATTAACTACCACACTAATCATTGCCAATACCTACTGGTGACTTTCTATAATGGCGGGTTCAATTATTAAGCATCTGAATAGCTGTTTGAGTTGTGAACTGGCTAAAGTCAACTAAGAAATAATTTATTCAACATGTACTGAATATCTATTGAAGACAAAAGTTATAGTACTTGTCTTGAGGTGAGAAAAAAAAAATCCCAAACAAAAGTATATTCTAGTTTCTGGTAAATTGTGGATGGTCCAAGTACAGCCAAATTCTGTATAAAGGACTCTAACGGCATGAAGAGCAATTTATTGAGGTACAATGCATGTATATATCTTTTCTCCAAACCCTCAAATACAGCCCAGTCATATGAACCATATAGCACCTCTCCCATTCTCACAGCTTGGGAAAAGAGGAGAGGATAAGGTGGTGATAAGAGAAGGCAACATCACACCAAATATTAGAATAGTCCTGCCAGCCCTGTCGTACCTGAGAAGTGTAGTTCACACTCACAAGAGCAGTGTAGCAAGTTATGCTTCTCTGGCACCTCCTTGGCAGGCATGTAACTTCTAAGTGACTTAGCAAAATCTGGAGCTTAGAAGCCAGGGCATTCACTTACAGCTGAAAACACTGGTAGGAATCATCTGAGGACCCTGCAGATATCATGGTTCTGGGTGGTCTCTCCTCATGTACCCCTTCTCCACATGGCAGTTCACAGGGCAAGCCCAAACCCCAACAACACACATACATAGGACCCTCAATTAACAATCTCTGTGTTCTAAAATGCCTCACTGTGTTCCAGATTATAAAATTCTTTTCCAGATATTATCTCAGGCATGATAGATACAGTCATTCCCTGTTTTCTTTTTAATGTATGAAGATGCAGATATCCAGAAAGAAGAGGAAGTGGCTCAGGGTCACATCACTGGCAGGGACAGAGCTGGGATTTAAACTTGGGTCCTTCCCACAAGAATCCATGCTTTCCCCTCTACTGTAGTCAGAAGATTTGACATCAGTATGGTATGCAATGTGCAAGGCCAATAATTCCCAACACTCCTTTTTTTCCTTGAATATCAACCCCCCATTTTATTCATATATAGTTTACTGCACTCTTTCCTTCAAAGGATTTGAGTAGAACATAATCTTTATTAACCTCAGGGCTTAACAAAATAGTTAGGATTGGCCATCACATTTGGTCCCCCAACATAATTCCTTTGAATAAAATGGCTTCAAGGTCAGAACACAGTATTGGGCAGCATATGACCTGGGACTTCTTAGGCCAAGGGGAGAATGATAAATAATTGAACATATGAAAAAGTGTTGCAGTCTCTGATCTGAAAGGCAAGTTGGAACCCTACATCTCAGGTCTAGATCAAGTTTCCACAGTCGTCTTCATCCTTACTTGGATAGATACCCTTTTTATAATCATTAAGAATTACAATGGAGTCTCACCCACTATGATTTTTACCAGAGACCCAGGAACAATTATATCCTTTCCCAAAAATCATTCTTCCCCATTTTCTCCTACCCCCTACCCTGAGAATGTTATTGACAGAAGGTACAAGAACAGAATGGGAATGAAAGTGCCAGGTGACCAGTAGTTGTGCAAGCTCTCACTGCCAAATGAAAATGCTGATAAAACACCTGGATATAAGGGAAAAAAACCTAACGTTCAAGAAAATCTAGATCATCTAACAATACACACAAGGCACTGTGGTTCTTCTGCTTTGCTTTTATTTTTGTGAGTTCCAAGCAGACTCACTTACTAATCCCTATTGTTACTGGTAATGTACTGGCTCTCAGAGGCACTCTGTAAATTGTAGAAATCATTATTAAAGTATTGGAATTTAAGTTAAGGTAGTGGGCCTGGAATTCCAACCCTGCTTTGCCTAATGTAAAGGCCCTGGTTTCATTCAGTGGACCAGGCTCTGTCTTCCTCTAAGCTGGAGCTATTGTTACCCAACTTCAAATCGACATTGGCCACAAATGATGGAGGCACAGCTCCTGATGGCACTGGGCTGGAAGTTAGCACCCTCAAAGGTCCTCAGCTGTGTTGAAGAGTTTGTCCAGGCCCCCACATCTTTCTGCTCAGGATGTATGCACTTAAACTCTTTATCTGGACCCCCTGGTTATGAAACCTCGCCACCCACCAACTGGCTTCCCATGGCCCTGCTGAGACCAGGCCCTGCCCAGGGATAATGGAGCTGCTTCTACCCCCACCCCTGGCCTTGGGAAGAGGACCCGTTCCTGCTATACTCCTTTTCCACAGGCGTGGACCCTGGTCTCTCCCTAGCTCCCCACACACCACAGAGACAAACAGTAGCTCAAGGGAGAATTGAACAAAAGATAAGGAAAACAGATATACTGAACACAGAGCAGCATCATAACCATTGAGACTTCTCATGGGTTCTACTGCTTGCCTCCCCAGGCCAGAGGAGAATTACCCCCCCAGTGCAGAAATGGCCCTAGGCCTAAGGGCTGAGCCAACCCTTATGCTAGGCAAAGGGGATGTTTGTGGTCTTCTTTTATTTCAGCCTAATTCCTGTCTCTCAAGTTCTCATTTTCCACCAAGGCACTGTCCTTCCAGGTTGAGACCTAGAGAAAAAGTTCATGCTCTTTGGGGAAAAAAAAAAAACACTTATTTCCCCACTCCCAGAGTTTGGCCTTTCTCTCACACCCTGGCCACTCGCTCAGTCTAAGTCTGACACCAGGGTGTTTCCCAAAGCCTGAGTCTTATGTTAGCATGGGCATCTTTTTATACAAGTGTCACCATATTAGCACCTAAGAGAAGCTATATCTTAGTGGACAGTGGGCTTTGAGACACCTCACTGAAGCTTAACCTCCAAACCATGTACTAAGTGTTCAAATATTACTTACTAAATATCTACTGTTCCAGGTTTGGTAGTGATAGGAAGATGCTCCTTCAGAGGGAGGAAAAGAGGACTAGAGGAAAGTAGGAAAAAATGAAATAAGGAAAGAAGGAAAAGAGGAAGGGAAGGAGGAAAGGAAGGAGAAAAGGAAGGAAATGCATGGTAAAAGGGATTAACATTATAGATCAGAGTGTTGAACATGCCAATGGACAAGGCTAATTGGCAAGGTCTTGGTGAAGGAACTGGGTCTCTCTGTGCAAGCCAGTCAGATGAAGGACACAAGTGAGAGGTCCATAAGGACAGAGAGCCCCCTACCCCATATTCCAGTGAGGCTGCCCATTCTTGCTTCTGTCTAAGCCTACCTGATGGCACCAGCTGTAGTCACCACCCACGATCACCACCCAGCTGCCTGCCCCGAGGTCTCTTCATGGTTCGCCCATGCATAACTCCAGGCAAGCTGAGGCAGGGTTATCCAGATTGACCCAATTCTCCATGTTCACTTAGGGCCTGGCCTCAAGAAATGGGGTAGATGTTAAAAAGTCAGGGAGAAAGGCAGAACAATATTGTGACAGACCACAGAGTCATGAGGACAGAAAGAAGACATACATTAAAATAGCATATTCTTCCAATAATGGGGGGATATCTCTCCTTTAATGTTCAGGTATGCTTTTTAAAAAAATTTTATTGTATTATGTTATGTTAATCACCATACATTACATCATTATTTTGTGATGTAGTGTTCCATGATTCATTGTTTGTGTATAACACCCAGTGCTCCATTCAGTATGTGCCCTCTTTAATACCATCACCAGGCTAACCCATCCCCCCACGCCCCTCCCCTCTAGAACTCTCAGTTTGTTTCTCAGAGTCCATACTCTCTCATGGTTCATCTCCCCCTCCGATTTTCCCCCCTTCAGTTCAGGTATGTTTTAAGACTGGTCTTTAGATAGCCTAGTGCAAAGCGATCAATTGCAACTAATTGCTTATTATATATTTCTCCCCAAGCTTTTGTGTGTCACGTTTGCCTATTTGTCTCTTCTGCTCTATTTTCAGACAAAAGGGGCTTAAGCAAAAACATTCTGAATATATTCATGAATATTTTAGCATGTACTTTGTGTACACATTTAATATTCTCTCCAGGGCACACAGAGCAAGGGAGTGATAAGAGGAAGCTAGGCCACTGTTTGGTGCCGGCTGCCCAACAGCTGACACTCTTAGGAGAAAGGGGCACATTCCCTAACCTGACAGTCTGAAGAACTTCAGCAAAGCCAAAAGAGCACACATAGTTATCCCATTCAAAGGCAGTGGGTGGCAAGGGGTACAAGGCACCGGGCGAGGAAGGGAAGAAAGGAACAAGGAGGCATCTACTGTGTCTCTAAAGTGGTATAATGTTCTGCTTGCATTCATTCACTCATTCATTCCAAGTAAATAGTGAATAATTGCTATGATCCTGGATTTATTTATACTAGTATTAAGGATACAAAGTTGATTAAAACATAGTCACTGCTGCAAGGAGCTCAGAGTCGAGAGGGAATCTAGCACAGAAACTAGGAACCATGATACAGTAGTGCAAATGCTATAGGAGAAGCTGAAGCAGGAATGAGAAGCCAGTAGACATTATCAGTAGATGTGGTTTCAGTAGAGGGTGTTTAGGAAAGACTCTGTGAGGGAGGCGGTGTTTGAGCCAAAGCTCCACTTTAGCCAGAGGACCTCCATCATCCAGGAAACCACCTGCACAAAGGATCTGATGCAAGAGGGGCTGAAGCAAAGTCCATGGCAGATGTGGTTGGTTCTGGATGGCTGGGGGGGGGGGGGGGGGGGGGGGGGGGGGAGAAGGGACAAGAAAGGTAGAGCTCTACTGCACAGTGGCTGCTATTCAGTGCTAAGGAACATTACTCATTTAGAGCCATTGAAGGATTTAGAAGCTGCTTGGCTTTGCATCTTAAAAAGATCTCACTGATAAAGTTTCAGGGGGTACATTAGAAGGGAGAGATGAGATTCATGCAATGGTGCAGGAGATGATGAGAGCCTGCCTAGATGGGGGCAGCAGGTGGGAAAAGGACAAAGGGATGGAGATGGAGGGACTGGACTGAGAGACATTTAGGGGGAAAGCGATGGAACAGGGACACTTGGGTGGCACAGTCGGTTAAGTGACTGACTCTTGGTTTCGGCTCAGGTCGTGATCTCAGGGTTGTGGGATTGAGCCCAGCATCGGGGTCCGTGTTCAGTGCGGAGTCTGCTTAAGACTCTCTCTTCCTCTCCCTCTGACCCTCCCCCCTCTCAAATAAATAAGTAAATCTTTTAAAAAAAGATGTACCATATGTGGGAGACTAGTCCTTTCTCCCACAAGCACCTGTGGGTAAGGCACCCTAGTGATTAAGAGCCAGATGACCTGGGTTCAGAATCCTGCCTCTCCACATACCAACTCTGTGACTTTGGGCAAGTAATGTAAGTTTTTGGTGCTCCATTTCTGTTCCATAAAGGAGAGAGGGGTAATGATAAATTAGTTTAATACTGATATTAGTAAAAACTTGTAAAACATTTAGAATAGTACCTGCTCTAAGACAGGTGCTATATAAGTGTGTGTTCAATAAAATAGAGTCTACTCTAACTTCTGACCTAGAAGAAGGGAGCCAATGGGGATGAGGTGGGGTCGGACTGGTTTCCTAGTTGGGGTGAAGGGTGGCCTGGATTGCAGTGCAACTCAGTTCAAGTATGGCGCAAGGACTGTTGTTGGTCTGAGAACTCTTTGTTACAAGTTTGTGACAAGTGGAGGAACAAATTGAGAGTGATCATTATTCACCTTTATACCAATTTGACTTTGCTGCTATATCCAAAGCTGGTAATGCTTTTTAATTTTACAACCAGATGGACTGGAAATTTACAAGCAAAATGATAATTTCCTAGAGATGGTTTGAGAAGACTTGGTTGAGAACAGTGGCCTTCAAAAACTGTTTCATGTTAAAATCACCCTGGGAAGCTTTTAGAAATTTCTAGGGCCAGGCTGACCCCCATACCAATTACATGAGGATCTCTGAGAAAGACACTTCAACCTTCAGTACTTTTAAAGCTCCCTAAGTGATTCTAATGTACAACCACATTTAAGAACTAGTGTCTAGACCAGGACTTTTCAAACTTTCTTGTTTGAAAATGAATCACTTGGGATCTTGTTAAAATACAGATTCTGAGTCATTAGGTGGGGGATGGGGCCCAAGTCTGCATTTCTCACAAGCACCTGGCTGATGCTGTTGGTTCATGGACCACACTTCGAACAGGATCTGTGTGAAATCAGCTGTGCCTATCCAACCATACTGTGGCCACTCATGTAACAGTGTTAGATTTGATATGCAAAATAAACCTGAAAGGTAGACAGTGCAGGGGAGGAAGTTAAAGCTCAGAGACAGCTGCAAGCCAGTAAGCAGTTACACTCAGACCCGAGTCCAGGCCTTCTAACACAATTGCCCTATCACATCGGACTGTCTTTGCAAATACTACTATTTCTGGTTTTGGCTTTGTGCTTCCATCTGCTGTTTCCTCCCTTACCCACCACTCCCACCCCAATCCCAGTCACCAGATTCCTAATAAAGTAACTTTTGGAAAAATCATACAATTTTCTTGGCTATGTTAAGGAGAAGAGGAAATTTGCCCAAGTGAAGGCCTAACCCTAAGGGGACCTCTATGCACATCTCTACCTCCCAATCGCACTCTCTCCTTCTAAGAGTAAAGAACAACCAAAGAGGAACAAAATAAGAAAAGTAGACTCAATTAATTCAAAAGGACAACATCTTCTAGGCTTGATGTGCTCCTTCTTCAAGGAGTGTTGGCTTCCTCAATGATGTCAATTAAAAAAAAAAATCTCAAATGCTGACATCTCAGATGTAGGCCAGGACACAGAGGGAGGTCTCCTGAAAGCCCTTTTGACACCCCTAATCATTCCACTGGATGTGTTTGTAAAACCTGAGACCTGTATGTAGAGCAAGGAAGAAGGCTGGGGGTGGCCGTCATGGAAACTTGGCTAAAACAAATCCTTTGTCATCTTCTAATTCTCCACGCTACTCCGACCTGGTGCAATAGTCAGTCCTTTGTCTCTCCTTCTGGAGCATTTTGTTCTTATGTTGCATTAAAGTGAGATGTATGTGTGGGCCTACCTATCAGACCACACGTCCTTTCAGTAACCCTTCTTATTCAGCCTTATGCTTTTAGTTGCTGACACGCAGCAAGTACTCAATTACATTTTGTTGAGCAATTGGACAGATTCCTTTTTTTTACATGTAACAGGAGTTAAAATGAGGATGATCCAATTAATTGGAGAATAAGGTGTGGCATAAAGTTAGGGGAGAGATGAAAGCCTCCAAGGGGGCATCAGGCTCTGGTCACATTATGGGTGAAAGCTGGAGAGTGGGGACCTTGGAAGTGAGCTTTGAAGAAGGCAAATTAGCATTAGCAAGGAAAGATGATGGTACTCTGACGTTCCCAGGTGTTCTGAATTGAAGCTGTGGTTTTTCAGAGGTTATTCAGCAGGTAGCTGTGGTGACCCAATGACCACAAAGGAGATGGTGAGTCCCGAAAAATAGGTGGGAGAAGGGAGTGAAAGCAGTGCCCCTCACTTCTATCCCCAATGGGTACACCAGAAGATGTTGGTGGGGGAGTTTCAGAGGTGATAGATCTGGAAGGGAAAAGACACCCTCAACTTCAACCACTGTGTGCAAGCTGAAGGACATACCTGTGTCTGGGAACTTGGCTGCATGGGGTTGGGGAATTGCCAGCTTCCCAATCTAGCTGTCTTAATGGTGTTATAGAGTGTTTTATGTTAATTAAACGTCTACTGTAGTTCTGTGCCAGGAGGCTTTGCAAAATCTGGTGCATGGGGAAAAGAGGACCCGCGTGTTTTACTGCAGGGGCCATTCCCAGATGTCTACAGACCAAAGCGGGAGACTCATAAAAACCTTCACTGGGGCCTTGACAGAGATGACTGGAAGCAAAGAAATCCTGCAAGATGGAAATAGTTGTTGCAGAGGATTAGGGAAGGTGCCTGGGCCTCCTGCTAAAAAGAGGTCGAAATGAGATTAGGCTTCCCCCTCCTCATGGAGCTCCCTTCTCGTTACACTTCACTTCCTTGCTTTCAGTAAACATGGACCTTATTGGTAAATTAAAATAAGAGCACATGGTAGGAAAAGAGAAGGCTGGTGCTACAGAGCAGAAGAAAAAATGTTGGATGTGTTAGTACTAAGGCCATAGTTTGCGTTTGCTTTCTTTCTTTCTTTCTTTTTTTTTTTTTTGCGTTTGCTTTCTTTTAAGCCTTGGGGCACCCAAGTCAGGGCCCACTTGCCAGGAGTACTTAGTGTGGGCCATGCCCTGTGCTGACTATTTTACAAACATTGCCTCCACAAAACAATGCTTTGAGTTAGATTCAATTAATAAGAGGAAACTGGAATTAAAAGATGTTGGGATAACCTCTGAAGGTTACACATACAGCGAGCAGCAGAGCTGGAACCACTATGCTTCCTGCCTCCCAGCCTGTGGGTTCGGCTCGACCCCCCCACCCCGGGGGGCTTTCTGCAGCCTGAGGGTAGAGAGTGAGTGGAAGGGTTGCAGTCTCTTTCTCTCTTCCTCATTCTCCTGTTCCTCCTGCTTCTCCTCCTCCTCCCCACCTTCTGTGCATCTTTAAGCTCAATGTCTGCTCAGGGCAAGAGAGAGGGATGTCATCAGAAGCTTCCTCGAGCATCTTTTCAGAGCTCTGCCTTAACGACCCAAAGTTGCGGCCTTGTCCAAACTGTCAGAGCCATCTGCCTGCAGTCCGTGTGGCAGAAAGACCATCTGTCAGCCTCTGACCCGTGCCTTCCCTCTCACACACCACTCGGGCCAGCTCCAGGCTTGCTGAGAGCCCCCTGAGGTCCCTGCCTCCACAGTCCCTCTCCCTAAAACTGACAACTCCCACGCAGTCAAAAGAGGGGGTGCAGAGGGTGAGCTAAACTGAGAGACCATGTTTCTCTGGGAACACCACACACACATACACACACACATACACACAGCAAACACTGTTTTCTCATTTGGATAATTTTTTTCTAAGAAAGTGATTCTTTACTATAAGTTTTGATTTAACACAAATACCCACTAGACGCTGCAGGGAATATATAGTGAGAATGAATATCATCTTAATGACTCCTTATCAAGTTAAATCATGTCAAGAAAAAAAAAGTCAGTGTTATAGGATTATCCAAAATTATCGTTCACAGTTTCTTACCTTTAACCATGTTTTCCAGTAGTTCTCAATATTAGTTGTACAATAGAATCATGTGGGGTGCTTTAAAGGTAATACCAGAGCTTGGGGCCTATCCCAGACCAATTAAATTGGTGTTTTTAAAAAGTTTTCCAGGTGATTCAAATACGCAGTCCAGAGTGGGAACTGCCAAGTAGCCATAGTATAACAGAAAAAGGGACTGCCTGGGAAGGGGGGAGGTGGAGGGCGGAGGGCATGGCTATTTATTGTGGATGGTCAGGGAGGATTTCATTGAATATATGGCCTTTGGGTTGAGATACAGACAAAAAGAAGCAGCAAAACATTCCATGCAAAGGACATAGCAAGCGCAAAGGGCCTAAGGTAAGACTAAGTGGTGTACTTCTGAAGAACACCAAGAACACAGTGTGGTCAAGTATAATGACAGAGCGGTCGAATGGCAGATGAGGTGCAAGGGGGGCAGTGGCTGGATCCCTAGGACCTTGCAGGCCAAGGGCAAAAGTTTGGAATTTCCTCTAAATCTCTTAGGAACGTAGGAGTGTTTTAAGTAAGGGAAAAAAATTACAACCTATTCTTATTTTCTAAAAGATCATCTTGGCTGTTATGTTGAAAATGGATGTGGGGGTGGTGGCAGAGTGAGAGCAGAGAGATGAGTTGGAGATTGTGGCAACATATCAGGAAGGAAGATGAGGGTGAGTTTGGACAACCATGTTGCCTTGTGATACCTGGACTTCGGGGTGGCCATTTGTGAACGTGGGTAAATATGAGGACAAAACTCCAATATGCTATGGAAAATAGAGGAGAAAAAGCTGGGATTCCCAGTGGCACAACTGAGCAGCTGAACCAACACCAACAGATGCCTACCCCCTGGACTGCTTATCTGAGAAAAACAAACCCCTATTTGTGAAGGCAACTGGAGTCAGATTTTCTATTACTAGTAGCCAATGCATTGTCAACTGATATAACCACTATTTTGTATTGGGCACTGGTATTAGGAGAATCTAGAAATCCCTGCTTTGCTCCCAGTTTTGATGTGGTCTGTAGTTAAGAAATTTTCATTCAAAGTTAAACAAGAAAAAAATATTTCAGTGCCTTGACTAAATTATGGACTAGCTGCTCTCATTTGGATAGATCCAAGAATCAAGGGCATCAGGAATTGGATGCAATCTGATTCTCACAAATCTGGCAATCAAGGGCTCACTAAAACAAGCTGGTAGAAGTGGACTCATGGGAAGAGAATTACGGTTCAAAGAGCTAGTACAGGCCCAGAAAGCATCTGATCCAAGTATAGTGCTGCAGTCTGTTCAAAGAGAAAGCTCTGACTTCAGAGCAGGCATTGAAACCCAAGATTGGACAAAGGGCAAGGAGCAGAGGAAAGATTCCAATCACAAGGCAATGTTGCCCTTCTCCTGGTCTTCACTACTATTTTCAGTCTAGTGCTTTCACATTAATTCATTTTATCAGCAATGCGCCCAAGCTCCCAAGCAAAATCTGATCTTTTAACTGTTTTCAGCAGCCCCTCACTGGCAGCTTGAGACTGAGAGGGGCGGCAGGAGGGGAGTCTCTATCTCTTTATTGAATAGCAGGATGGGTGCCTGACATCCTAAGCTAGAACCCTAAACATGTTTTTTTTGGGGGGGGGGACATTATTTTATCAGTGATTAAGTGATATTATACTGTATTCCTAGTGCTTTTGGATTTAATAAATCATTAGGAATGGGGCCAGCCTAGGATTTCAGTCTTTTCCTTTAACACTATTTGAGGACCACTGTGGTTCAAGTTCCAAAAACTGGCTTATAAAGGAACATTTTTATAAGGTATCTTTTAGTGTGAGTTGAGGCTTGCCTATACGATCTTGGACATTATAATACATAACATATATATTCAAATATCCACTTTTTGGGTCACAAGATGCTGGTGACATTTTGATGTTTAATTTTTTTGACATTTCATTTTAACTCTTACATTGACAAAAACGTTTTTTCAAGTTGAAGGAAATGTTCTTTAAGGTTCAAAATTCTCATTTTGGCATGACAGTATCTTTCTCCCAGAAAAGAATAACTTTTTTAATATAAAAAGTGGCCTTTGTTTAAAATAAGCTTTTTAAAAGTTAAAGTACAGTGTACATATAGAAAGAGTCAATTTTTTAAAATTTTTCAGTTCCCTGGTTTTATGGAGTAGAGGAAATAAGGTTTATAAGAATTTTTCCAATTGATATAGTAAGAAAAACTGATGTGGATATTCCACATTATTTTCTGAAAAATATTAAGACACTTTTTTCCCTGAAATTTTAAGTCTGACACTTTGAAGTAGTATTTAATACTGTTGATATGAATAATCAGATGAGTAATATTCAACTACAATTTAACTTTCTTTTGTGTATGTGGCAAAAAAAAAAAAAAGTATTGTTTTTATCAAAGCAGATGGATTTTGATAGCTGCAGTGCAATGACCATGATGTTAGGAGGACAAATCTATGAGTTAATGAACACCCTAAGTGTTCATAGGGTTTGAAGTTCAATAGTTGTTACAAAGGAGAATCATATGCCCCAGGTCAGGGAGAATAAAGTAATGGAAGAATCTGTCATATCTGTAATACCACAAACACAAATGGCACATTTACAAAAATTTGTATGTTTGTAGGCCATATGGCAAATCTCAATTTCAGTGAATTAATATTATAAGGAGCATATTTTTCCAAGGAAGTAAAATAAAATTATAAATTATTAACAAAATAAGAGCTGTTTCTTTTGGGGTACCTGGGTGGCTCAGTTGGTTAAGTGTCTGACTCTTGATTTCACCTCAGGTCATGATCTCAGGGTCGAGAGATCAAGCCCCAAGATGGGCTCTGTGCTTAGCGCGGAGTCTGCTTGAGATGCTCACTCTCTTTCTGCCCCTCCCCATTCTCTCTCTCTCAATAAATAAGTAAATAAAATCTTAAAAAAAAGAGAGAGATGTTTCTCTTTAAGAGCCTTCAAAATAACTCACAGTTTACTAAGTTTACTAAATCATTCATGGGTGAAAGAGGGAATCATAAAGAAACTATAAAACTTATAGAACTGAATGGCAATGAAAATACTCCAAATAAAAACTTTTAGGATACTGCTAAGAGAGGTACCAAGAGAAAAAAATCCTTATCCTCGTTGCTTAATTAGAAAAGAAGAAGATAAAAAATTAATGATCCACATATTCAACTCAAGAAGTTCGAATAAGAATAAGAAAAAGTACTGAAACATAAGGAGGAGAAAGGATAACTAATAAAGAACAGAAATTAATGAATAGAAAACAAAGTAATGATAGGGACTAACACACTTAAGATAAATTTTGGCTCATTCAATCAACAAACATTTATTGACTATTATAGGTACTAGGTATTCGGTAGTGATCTAAATGGATAAAAATCTCTGCTCATATGAAAATTATATTCCACTTGGGAGACAGACAATAAACAATGTTAACAAATAAAATGCATAGTATGCTAGATGGCGATGTGTATTAAGAAGAAAAAATGAAGAAAGGAAGCTGAATACAGTAATTGCATGGCGGGGGGGCCTGAGTGGCTCAGTTGGTTGAGTGTCCAACTCTTGATTTTGGCTTGGGTCACGATCTCAGAGTCGTGAGATCAAGCTCTGAGTTGGGCTCCCTGCTCAGCGGGGGTCTTCTTGAGATTCTCACTCTCCCTTTCCCTCTATTCCTCCCCCATGTGTGCTCCCTCTCTCTCAAATAAACGAATCTTAAAAAAAAAAGAAAGAAATTGCATGGGGACCAGGAGGTAAAAATCTTAGAAGGGATGACTCCAAAAGATCTCAAAGAAAGTGACTTGTGGGGGCGCCTGGGTGGCTCAGTTGGTTAAGCAACTGCCTTCGGCTCAGGTCATGATCCTGGAGTCCCGGGATCGAGTCCCACATCGGGCTCCCTGCTCGGCAGGGAGTCTGCTTCTCCCTCTGACCCTCCTCCCTCTCATGCTCTCTGTCTCTCATTCTCTCTCTCTCAAATAAATAAATAAAATCTTTAAAAAAAAAAAAAAAAAAAGAAAGTGACTTGTGTTATTTTAAAAATGAATGCAACTAGATACCTCTAGAAAATGTGATCAAAAATTAATAAAAGGAGAGCCACAGTGCACAATGAGATAATATTAGCACTATAATAGATTACATAAGTATTTATACAGTAATGAAATAGATTACATATCTGTGAATATATACACATAGTAATAAGCATATAAACAATATTAGGAAAGCACAGAAATTTATCCTCTCATAATTCTAGAAGCTTTCGGAAGTCTAACCAAGATGTCAGCAGGGCCACTCTCCTGCCAGAGGTTCTAGGAAAAATTCTCGTCTCTTCCAGCTTCTGGTACGTAAGTACATATACAACATATTTTGATTAGAAAACCTTAAGAGAATTCAATGTACAACTTCATGCCAGTAAATCTGAAAACAGTCAAAAGTGATATGTTTTCAGAAAAAAAAAAAAGTGCGTGCCAAAACAGACTCAAGAAGAAATAATGAACAGGCCTAAAACCACTAAAGAACTTGAACTGGTACTTAAAAATTTAACCCCAAATCCCTCTCCAGAGGCAAATGATTTTAGAGATGAAATCTACTAAGCTTTTAAGAAACGGATTGTGGTGGGTTGAATGGTAGCCTCCCCCAAAGGTATGCCTACATCAAATCACTGGCCCCCGGGAATGTTAAAGCAAAGGTCCTCTGTAGGTGTAATTTAGGATCCTGAGATGAGGAGACTGTCCTAGATTATCCAGATGGGTCCTAAGTCCCATGATGTGTCCTTACAAAAGATACACAGAGGAGAGACACCCAGACAGAAGAGGAGGAGGACATGTGACCAGGGAAGCTGATTGAGGAATAATATAGCACAGCCACCAGAAGGTGGAAGAGACAAGGGAATCTTTCCTAGAGCCTCTGGCAGGAGCATGGCCCTGCTGACATCTCAATGGTAGACTTCCAGCTTCCAGAACTATAAGAGGACAAATTTCTGTTGTTTTAACCCACCAAGTTTGTAGTACTCAATTATGGCAGCCTCAAGAAACAAATACATGGACAATCCCAATATTATGAAAAACATTCTAAATAATTGGAAAAAAAAAAAAAGAGAGAGAGAGAAAACTTGTAACTCATTGCATGAACCTGGTACAACCTTGATACCAAATAAGCCAAATTTAGTTATGACAACAGATACAGAAATAGCAAACAGAATGTGAACATCCTGAATACAACCATGTATGTTTTAAAATAATATGCTCTACCTAAGAAGGGATTATCTTTAAAATGTAAAACAAGAGAAAAACTATTAATTTCCACTCACAGCTTAAAGGAAAAAGATATATAATAGTCTTAATACGTACAAAAATGCATTTTATAAAATTTTGAATACTTAATGACAAAATTGTTAGAAAAGTAGGAACAAAGGAAAAATACCATCATCTTAAAAAAGTTATCAAAAATGTAGACCGGGGTGCCTGGGTGGCTCAGTTGATTAAGCATCTGCCTTCGGCTCAGATCATGATCTCAGGGTTCTGGGATCGAGCCCCGAGTCAGGCTCCCTGCTCATCGGGGAGTCTGCTTCTTCCTCTCCCTCTGGCCCTCCACTCTTCTTCCTCTCCTCCTCTCTATCTCTCTTTCTCTAATAAATAAATAAAATCTTAAAAAAACCAAAAACGTAGGGCAAACACTTCCATGATGAAATACTTTAAGGTCAAGAATAAGACAAGGGTGGGGACAGGAATGGTGGCCCACAGCCAATGACTGACTGATCCCTGGAAAAGGTAGGCCATGTTGCTTCCAGGCAGGATGACTGGAAGGTGCCAGTATCTTCCAGAGATCCTGGTGGCATCAGACAGTGGCTAGGTGTCAGCTCAGCCCACATCTTTGCCTCACTGCTTCCCCTGCCCTCTGCTGATCCTCTCACTCCCTTGCAAGTTTCAAGTGAGAGCAATCCTCCTCAATAAATCACTCTGACACAAAACCATATCTCTGACTCCGCTTCTAGGGAGCCCCACCCCAAAACACTGAACAAATCTCAATGTCAAGTTCCCTGACTAGATTAATGCTAAGAAAAAAAACAAAACAAAACATTCCTTGTCATTGCTATGTAATAGCACAACATAGCCATATCTAGTCATATTGTCACAAAAATATTTTAGGCCAGCTGAAATATGTGGACTGCAATGAGGTTTGTTGATCTAAGAAACTTGATGTTATTTTCCAATATTCCCAAATCATTCTGATTTTCTCTCTGCCTCACCCGTTTCCACAGAGATAGTATGTCACTGAATGTCATAGAATCTGACCTCTAAATTCTTAAACACTATAATTCAAAAACATTACATTACATGCTAGCTTTGAACTTCAGAACTTGACAAGGCCCAAGGGACCACTGCATCCATCCCTCTTGTTTTCAGATGAGGGAGAAGAAAGTGAGAACAGGGAAAGAGCTGGTCCAGTCCAGAATTTCCTGTGTTCTCTCCACTCTAGATCCAGCAAAGGAAGGGAAATTAATGTTCCCTGAAGCCATCAGGGCTCATCCTCTCCTTTGCACAGATGGGAGAGAGCAGCAACCCTGTTCCTGCATATAATAACATAATGACAGAGCGGGCTCAGAAGTTACATCCCAATTCCCAGGGAGAAAGATGACATTGCATCATAAGAGATGTCAAGCATCTCATTTTGAACCAAAAAAAAAACCCATGTAATGTTTTTAAAGTTGGTTGGGACATGAAGCACCTAATATAACTTCATTATTTTATAAATAAGAAATTACTTAATTGGCCATAGCACACAATTACTGGTTGTGATCCAAACAAGAACCTACTTCTCTTAAGTCTTAACTGTGCTTTAATTACATAAGGCTCTTTCTCTATAAAATATTTTTAATATATGGCATTCTAAAAGTCTTCCTAATACATAATATTTTGAGTCAAATTAAATTATTTTTAAAAAGCCTAGACTGTGTTTGATTTTTCCTTCATTTTGAAAGCAAAGTCCCTGGGAATAAAGTACTTGGCTTGCCCATATGGCCAAAGAGGAAACCAGCACACATGTAAACATGAGCTGCAACTTCCCTATTGACATGCAGACAATGTTCAGAGGGAAGATCTCTGGAGTAGAAATCCTACCTATATTCATTTATCACTCTGTGTTTACAACTTATGTTGGAGATGTGAGATAACTGGGTATTTTCCAAGGAACAAAAGACAAGCCAGTCAAGCACATCCACTTGCAGCAATGTGAATCCCAGGGTCACAACGTGATACCTTGAAGAGGCAGAGAAGTCTTGGGTTCTCAACAATCCCACAAAGCAAGATGGCCCCACAATGGAACCTAGCAACAAGGGAAGACTGAAGTCTGAAAGCCAGCTATCAGTCATGACGAAGATATAGAAAGTGTTCAAATGAGCTTCACTGATAAGTCATGCTTTAAAAACAATGACCAGTCAAGTATCTCAGTTTTTAAAAGCTGCTTTGGGAGAATTCTGAGTTGATCTATGTCTCTAAGACTAAGCCAAACCACTAATGATAAGGAATAATGTTCTGTCTAGAAGAGTTGACTCTGGTCTATTACAGCCAAAGTGGGGGTGGGAGAGCAAAGGAGGGGTGAAGAGTAAATCACAGGATTTAAATACATGGTGACAAGGCCAGGTGCTCAGGGATAGACAGATTACTAAGAAATTTATGATATGGTTATTTCAATCTGAGTCATGGCAAGGACTTATTTTTAAGTTCCAGTGTACTCTGGACATTTCATAGTCAAGATACAACCATTTGGAACATTTAACATCCATGAAGAGAATGTAAAACAAGAACGTATATGAAAAAAAATTTGGATTTTTTTTGTCATTTCTGTTTATTCCTTATACCACATAGATTTTAAGATCGCCAAAAATTTTTCAGAAAATAACAGCATTTACTATCAGGCATTCAGCAGGGGATCAGATTGGCTGATCTTGGATATAGCCAGGTCTGAGCCTAGTTCCAAGAATTTCACAACGAAGCATTTGAGAACTGTAGTAAGACCTGAGACCTAAAACCAGACAATTCCTACCTTAGATACAGACCTTTTTGGCTTATCTTCTGGTTTCATCTTCAAAACAGACAAAACTGGGCTATAACTAGGCTATAGAAGTGGAAAACCCCATCTTCTCTATATTGATTGTCAAGACATATGGGGGAGACTTCAGAGTCAAGTTAACTCCAGCCTCTCCCTCCCCACTCTACCTTCAGTCCCTGTCCATCTTAGTTTGGAACTACTTCAAACATCTGGCCCTTCTTCTCTCCCCCCGTCTTTCTCCCTCAGCAGCCAGACCATTGTTCTAAGGTCCATCTCCACTCCCACTGCGCTGCACGATGACACCACAGTTAGCCTCCTGGGAGACAAATTTGATCATGCCATGCCTAAAGATGCCCACAGCATGGGGTTCAAATCTATAATATAACATGAATATACCCTTCACATTTTAGTCCATGGGTTGGCAAACTATGGCCTGTGGGCCAAATCTTGCCCACCAACTCTTTTTGTAAGTACAGGTAAGGTTTTATTGGGACATAGCCATGCCCCCATTCATTTACATATTCTCTACAGTTGCTTTCACATGACAAGGATAGTGTTGAGTAAGTCTCCCCCAAGCAGTAAATGTTTATAATCTTTACAAAAGAAGTTGCTGACTCAGATCTAGGCCTCAATCCAATTTTTCAGTTTACTTTTCTATCTGCCCCCAACATAATTTCCCCATATTCTAAAATCAGACTGGTTTTCTTACTATATTCTACATACCATTCATTGTCCTTTAAGATTACTTACTTCTAAAACGTTGTTCATGTGGCAAACTTCCTTTCTTTCTTTAAGACTCAACCTAAATATTATCATCTCTGTGAAGCCTTTCCTAATTCCCATGGGCAGATTGCCTCTTCCCCCTCTATTCTGTATTAATACTTTACACTTGCCTCTGTTTAGCATTTACCACATCATATTGCAATGATGTCACTCACCAGAGTCCCTTTTAGCCTGTGAGCTCTTTGAGGTCTGCATTTTGTGTTCCAAGTATCTAGCAGAATGCCTGACTTATCTAAGTATTTATGCCACACTGGCCATGGTGTATTAAATTACATTTTACTAATTTAATTAATTTAGTCATCTCACAGAAAAGTGTGCTTGCAATTTATCCCTACCATAAAAAAATAAAAATAGGGAAAGCAAAGGTGAATAGTTAGTTTATACTTCAGAACCATGTATTCTTATCAGTGAGTTATCAATAAAAAATATGGGTGTTCATAAAACACAACCTTTTTATTAAATTACTTCTTGTTTTCTAAGGAAAGAACAATTGCCAAACTGAGTTTTAATCAAGACTGTACATTGGCATCACTTTCCTTCTCAATAAAAATCAACTCTACCAAGTAGGGATTTATTGACTAGAATCTTGAATTCTACTTTTCAAACAACAGATGTAAATCCTTCCTCAGTCCTTTTGTAAATCTCTATATTGACAAACTGACATATTTAATGTTTAACCTTAACTCAAAAGGACTTGAGTGGGTGCCTATGTTTCAGAGTTAGAGGAAGTGAAGAGATATCAGAAAGGTAGAAGTAAATTTGTGATACCATCTAGCCTATTTTTCTCTGACGTTACAATGCTTCTCAATAATTCCCCAAGCTGAACCAAGCACATTTCTGAAAGATCACAGTAATTCTTTTTCATTAAATAGGTTAAAACAAACACTGGAATAAAATGTTCAACTCATACCACTGAGACTGATTGATTTCTTTTCTATCTACTGTATAGAGAAGTAATTGTTTTTATCTTTGATAAAGCACTAATCCTACAGTTTCTTGAAAAGATATGTAGAAAAATAATGGGAGGCAAAATATTAGAAGGCTCCACAGGTCCCTCCTGGAAAACGCTCTTATGCTGAAGTTTGAACACACATGATGGTGGTTCCCGCTTGGTCCCAAGGACCAATGACAGCCTATTGCCTTGTGCAGTCTCAAAGCATCTCTCCCATCACTGTTGTTGCACTGGCTAGGGTAGGGGGTTGATGAGCCAAACAGACATTATTCCACCTGTGTCTGTGGCCCATTCCAGATCATGTTCTTTAACCCAGTTCCTATGATGGCAGGAGTTGTATGAGGCTCTCATGGTTGAAAACCAAGTTCACATCCTAGGGTTGCTGAAAATAAACTGATTTCAAATCAGAAGACCTGACCCTGAGCCAAGTTTTTAAAATCATTTCTGAGCTTCCATATTGTCATCTGAAAAATGGGAGAGATAATAAAACACCAACTGCAAGTTTGAATTTATAAGTTAAAGGTGAAAAATGAATCCATTCAGCTATAAGAAATATAGATAAATTTAAAAAAAAAACGTTTGGGTGGGAAAGGCTTTTCTAAACGGCAAACAAAGGAAAAACCGAAGAGGAAAAGACCAGAGGGTCTTCCTCTGAGCGTTTAGAAAAAAAGTTCTTCATCAGAATTGAGTGAGCTGTGTGAAATCATGGCCTGAAAAGTGGTTTACCTTTTCTTTCCATGTTCGAACTAGGATTTGGTATGTTTCCAACATGGAATGGCCTTAAAAGGCCAAATGCATGCAGAGATTTCCTGTTGTTCCAATTACTTCTGAAAGTCTCTACTACATACTGCATTTCCTCTATGTATAGTGCTATGGCTGTCCGAGAGAAATGCATGTTTTCCTTACTTGTTTTTCTTGATGTATGAATGCCAGGCACTCAGAAAAGACGTGCAAGAATTTAAGATGTTATATAGATCCATAGAATCTAGAATAGTTAAAATCCATGATTATGAATGTGAATGGCCATTTAGACTTTCAAACAAAGTTTAAAGGCAATGACAAACTGTGGAAAACATTTGCACCATTTATGGCAAATGCTTAATGTTCTCAATATACAATAAACAGGGCGCCTGGGTGGCTCAGTTGGTTGAGCGACTGCCTTCGGCTCAGGTCATGATCCTGGAGTCCCTGGATCGAGTCCTGCATCGGGCTCCCTGCTTGGTGAGGAGCCTGCTTCTCCCTCTAACCCTCCCCCTTCTCATGTACTCTCTCTCTCTCTCTCTCATTCTCGCTCTCTCAAATAAATAAATAAATCTTTAAAAAAATATATACAATAAACAATTTCAAAACGATAAAAAATACTGACATATTCAGAGAAACATTGTGAAAGACAGAGATGATTCACAAAGAACCAATGAAAATAGCTAATAAATATATACAAATGTAATTTTACTATTGGTCAAGACGTGAAATAAGTCAATCAGAGAAAGACATGTATCCTATGACCTCACTGATATGAGGAATTCTTAATCTCAGGAAACAAGCTGAGGGTTGCTGGAGTGGTGGGGGGTGGGAGGGATGGGGTGGCTGGATGATAGACACTGGGGAGGGTATGTGCTATGGTGAGTGCTGTGAATTGTGTAAAACTGTTGAATCACAGACGTGTACCTCTGAAACAAATAATACATTATATGTTAAAAAAGAAGGAGGAGAAGGAGAAGGAGATAGCAGGAGGGGAAGAATGAAGGGGGGGAAATCGGAGGCGGAGACGAACCATGAGAGACTATGGACTCTGAAAAACAAACTGAGGGTTCTAGATGGGAGGGGAGTGGGAGGATGGGTTAGCCTGGTGATGGGTATTAAAGAGGGCACGTTCTGCGTGGAGCACTGGGTGTTATACGCAAACAATGAATCATGGAACACTACATCAAAAACTAATGATGTAATGTATGGTGATTAACATAATAAAAAAAAGAAGGCAAGTTCAAGCAAAGATATTGTTCATTTATTACAAGGATTCTCAGATTTGCCTGTATATCATGATCCTTTGTGAAACGCTTAAAAAACACAAATGTCTAGGCTCCATCTCTCAAAGATTCTGCTTTAGGAGATGAAAAGTGACAGCAAGAACCTGTTTAACAATTTCAAAAAGATGGACTCATAGTGAGATCCCTTATTCCCATTATATTTCAGTGGTTTCAATGCCCAGCACAGTTATATCTTATAATTTCTCAATTCTTGAGTTTCTAATTTTGATAAAAGTGGTATATTTTATTTGTTGAGGTATCTCTAGAATTTTCTTTCTACTGCTTTCATTTATAAATGTTAACCGTTCTAAGTTTATAAATGTATCACGAAACTTCCTTTTTAAAACTCTGTAGGCATTACTCCATTGTTTTCTGGCTTTTTTTGTTTTGTTTTGTTTTGTTTCCTTTGGAGGTGGAGTCTGAGGAAAACCTGATTTAAAGGTAACTTTTTTTTTTACCCTTCCTTGATGTGAGTTTTTTATTTTCAAAATTTGGAAACATTCCTAGGATGTTAAGCTATTGCTAAACCAAATGTGTGAATTTATTTTTTGTTTATTTGATTTATGTTCTTTCAATTCATTACTTAGCACAGAAAAATTACCTTCTATTATATCTCTGATTATTATTTCTGTTTCTATTGTTTTGGTTTAATCCTCAAAATTACTCATAGTTCTTTTATTGTAAAGTCAGTTCCTGACCTCCTCTTGAACAGCTTCTCACTCATTGATTTTTATCTCGAACTTTCCCTATGTATTCTGGATGGTTTATTTATTTGTATTTGTCTCTACATTACTGATTCAGTTTATTTGGGCAGTATCAGAATGCTGCATAGTCTGCTGTGCTTCATGTCTTCCAATAAGAATTTTTAAGTTGATCTTGAAATTTGCATTGCTTTGTAGTCATTTCTTGTTTTGACTGGACCCTTTTGGCATATCTGTCCTCTTCTTAGTCATTTTCTGTTATGACAGCCTGTTCTTGTTCTGTTTTTAAAGCTAATCTCTTCCTCCAAGTCTTCAGAAAAGGTCCCTTTATGTTTTACTATCAGGTCATAAGCACACAAATATTTGTATCTGTGTCTATGTCTACACCTATATCTGTATCCCCATTTGTTTTTTTCTTCCCTCCCTCCATCTCTCCCTTGTTTTTTCCTCTCTCTTTCCCTCCCTCCTCTCCTCCCTCCCTACCCTCCATTCCTCCATCTATCCATTCATCCATCTTTCTTTCTTCATTCATACGGAGAGAAAATGCTCTTTAGGGCTAGTGTCTTATCAACCGAAAAAGATGGTGTCCTTAGATCTCCCTGCCTGAGTACCGGCAGCTCCTGATGCTTGGTTCAGTTTGATACGCAGCGCCCTTGCTCAGTTTGCCACAGACAGGCTTCTTCTAGTGTGGGAATGTGTTCAGTTGAACCTTGATCTGATATTTGCTTTTTAGAAACGACACAGACAATCATGCAGTTTGAAACAACACCCACCATTCGTAAATCTCTTTATGTCTTTACTCCTGGGCTATTTTTCCTTAGACAACTAAGAGCTATTACTTCGTTTTACTTCATAATGTAAGCTTTGGGTGACAGTGACTGAATGTATGTAGAAATAACAACTGATGGACGTGGGGAAGAGTAGGGCTCTGGGCTTAGAAGTCAGGGTTTAATTGGAAAAGGAAGTTTCATGATACATTTATAAACTTAGAACAGTTAACATTTATAAATGAAAGCAGTAGAAAGAAAATTCTAGAGATACCTCAACAAATAAAATATACCACTTTTATCAAAATTAGAAACTCAAGAATTGAGAAGTTAGGGCGCCTGGGTGGCTCAGATGGTTAAGCGTCTGTCTTCGGCTCAGGTCATGATCTCAGGGTCCTGGGATCGAGTCCCGCATCGGGCTCCCTGCTCCTTGGGAGCCTGCTTCTCCCTCTGCCTTTCTCTCTCGCTCTGTCTCTCATGAATAAAAAAAAAAAGAAGAATTGAGAAGTTATAAGATATAATTGTGCTGGGCATTGAAACCACTGAAATATAATGGGAAAGTAGAGAGTACCCTCTCTACTTTCAAGGGCAGGGCAGTGAGCCTGGACAGTGGGTGTGAGTACAGCCTTCTTGGCAAGTACCTGTCTTGCTCTAGTTCACAGGGAGGGATGTGTGGCTTCTGATATTTGGTCCTACAGTGGGCTTCTCAATCCATTTTTGCCAGTGACTCAGTTAATGTAAATCCCTGACCATGGTGAGTTTAGATGATAATTCTTTCACCAGTATCTATCTTTTTATGGATTTTTTGGAGCATTATAACAGGAAATTGAGAGAAGGTGTACTGGGCACATCCAATTTACCACTATGATGACTCAGAAGTCGAGAGTCCTAAGTACATTTTCAAAATCTCACATATATGATATACATGTATCAGAGTTTAAAGTCTGTAATGAATAAAGACAGAAAATGGGCTAATTGAAGGTGATACAAGGGAATTAAAAACCCTAATTTTACAAAGATGTAGGCACTTTATTTTACTGTACCCCCTGAAGGTAAGTAAGCACAATGTAATTGGGGAATAACTTCCGTTAACAAATGGCGAATAGCTAGAACACTTTAAATTGGGTTAGAAATTTGGATCCTCAGAATATAAGATCGTCAGAATACTTATAGAACTATAGGACCCAAGTTTGTACTACTTACAGCTATATTATTTGTGTAATTTGTATACAAATTATTTTAGACTGGAGTCGTAAGATGAATATGCTAGGGCCCAGAGAGAGGTCTGCATCCTGAATATCATCCACAAGGGAATTAAAGCTTGACAGGAAAATCAAGTGTGCCCCATTACCCAAAGCAGTTCTGGTCACTGGGCCTCAATAAAATGTAACCACTCTGGAAAAGGTTGGAGAAGGACATCTGAAGTGACAAAGGGAATAGACACCCAGGATTCGTGTTCACGGGATTGGGGAAGACCTGGTGAAAAGAGGGTAAGTTCTAATGACATGTAGTGATTTCAAGAGGACCAAGAGACATTCCCATTCATTCATTCATTCATTCTTCCCTCCCCCCTCCCCTCTGTCCCACTGTCCCTCCTTCTCTGTCCCTCTCTCCACACACACACTAAACTAGGAATTTTTAAAAACCATATATTATGCTTTATGAATAGGCTTCCTAGAATATAAAGGTGAAGCAAAGGTGGCAGACCCAAACTTTTCAAGGTGACTTGGGGAAGGACAGCCTTGGGTGCCAGGGACAGTATCTTGAGCTGGCTGGATGGCTAGACCAGTTCTGTTGCAGCCTTTCTGATGCTTTTAGGACTGCACAGTGCATCATAAGTGTTCTCTTCGCCTTTTCCTTCTCTTGTGCTTTCAAATATGTATACAAAATTGGCTGTGGAATTCCTACACTTCCTTGTTGTAATGCTCTTGTAAGGTGCTGTTTCTCAGCACTGACTTCAATAAAGGGAGAAATTAGATAAGGAAATACAACAGAAAATAGGACACAAATAGAAATAAGGTATGCATCCCTTTACTGAATTACCTCAAATGAACCTTTAAGGGGTCATGTGGCAAAATTTCAATAGCAGATGATTCTGTCCTAAAATATAAGGACAAATATCATTACTGAGCATTTTGTAAGACTCTAAATGAGTCCCTAAAGGTATAACGTGCTATCAATGTCGTTACCATCTTATGGTGGATCTTTTTAAAAGTATTTCCTTTGGTTTTGCCAGAGAAAAATATATAACTACCATTTATTGAAGGGCAAATACAGTAGCATGCACTTTATATTATTTCATTTAATCCTTAGAACAATAGCACTTCAAGGTTGGGAGTATTCCCGTTTTACAGATTAATGAGGCTTACTGAGGTTAAAAACTGCTGAAAGTTACGTCACTATCAATTGATGGGGGTCAAGATTTTAAACCAGATCTAACTTGACTCTGAAATCCAAGTTCTAAACTACTTCACCACACTTCTAGCAGAATTACAAAATATTGATGTTAGTCTGCTCAGGCCATGAATGAACCTGTCTATAAACACAGGGCTGTCCTGTGGCAGATGGAGAAAACTTTATCCTTTGATTCTAAGGGTGAAACAGGTAGGCAGATGACGGAGGGTGCCTTCTTCTTCCTCTTAAAAGAAGCTGCACTGACCTCTCCTGCTTTTGTTAGTGTCTGACCCCAGCCAATTTCTGGGTTCAGATCATTACTCCCTCACTTGTGCTGACAGCTGGAAGGGAGCCCAATCTGTTGCACAAGAAAAAGTTTATCCCAGGAAGCAGATCACGGTGCCATATGAGGAAGATCTTTCTAGTAGTCAGGGCCATCGAAAGATGCAATGTTCTGCCAGCAGTGGTAGTAATGATTTTTGTCACTGGAGGGATTCAAATGTAATTGTACGATGATTTGGTGGGCGGGATAGCATCTATATTGAAGTTCTGATGCAGTAACAAAGATCCTCAAAACTTCAGTGGCTTGCAACAACTCAGGCTTATTGGTCACTCAGCTTACACATCCATCATGGTTGCCATGAATCTCTTCTCTATCTTCCTCCCTTGGAGGCCCGGGCTGACAGAAGAGCCCCTACCTGGGACACTGGAGGTCTCCTGTCAGACGAAAAAGACTCATGGCAAACCATGAGTTGTTTCTTAAAGCCATGGCTCAGAAATGACATTGCTATAGATATTTCATTGACCAAAGCAAGTGACAAGCTACTCCTGTGTTAGAAAGGGTGGAGATACAGAGTCCTCCCCTAGGGAGGGGCACCTTAAGTCCTCTGGCCAAGCTTCGCATCAGTGGGCTGGAGAAGTAGGAGAGGCAGCGAATCTCTGGAACAGTGACATAATCTACGACAATGTCCATGCCATAAAGAGAGGTTATAACAGTACTGCTTTGGTGGTTTAGGTTAGATAACTCACAAGTTTCCTCTTAACCTTAAAATTCTATGTTATGCCAGGGTTCACCGATGCTTCTGTAGGAAGCCATTACTTTTGAGATAGAAATATTAAGGCAGGGAGATGAGAGCTTGGAGAATGGAAATAGTAAAGTTCCTGGATCGGGTTGGCAGCAGCTTCTCACTATATACTTCCATGCAGACACTATCCGATCCTATCTTGCATGGTGCCACCCAATAAAAAATTTGGTGAGAGCCACATATGTAATTTTAAACTGTCTAGGAGTCACATGATGTAAAGTAAAAGGAAGCAGGTAATATTCATTTTAATAAGGTATTTTATTTAACACAATATATTTAAAATATTTTCATTTCAACATGAAATCAATATAAAAATTATTAATGAGATATTTTACATTCATTATTTCTTAGTAGGAGTCTCAGTATGAGTCTTCAAAATCTGTGCATATTTTATACACAGACCACATCTCAATTTGGAGTAGCCACATTTTAAGTGCTTACTGGCCACATATCACTAGTGTCTATAGTATTGGACAATGCAAATTTTGTGGAAAATGGTGAGGTTCTGGCATCAGATAGACTTGGATTTGGGGTCTCGGGTTCGGGAGGGGGCCTAAGCTGCTGCTATCAAGCAGAGCTAGAGAGACGAAGCAAAAATAAAGAAGGTTCTATCTATACCACTATGTGGCATGAGTGTGGTATAGTGGGTAAGATAGCGGGGCTGGGTTCTGACAGACTGGATTTAAAACAGACTGGATTTGAAACTGGCTATGCCACCTACCAGCTCTGTGGCCTTAGGTAAATTTTATAACTTCTCTCAGTCTGTTTTCTTTTCTTTTTTTTTTTTTTAAAGGTTTTATTTATTTATTTGAGACAGAGAGAATGAGAGAGAGAGAGAGAGCACATGCGAGGGGGGAGGGTCAGAGGGAGAAGCAGACTCCCTGCCGAGCAGGGAGCCCGATGCGGGACTCGATCCAGGGACTCCGGGATCATGACCTGAGCCGAAGGCAGTTGCCCAACCAACTGAGCCACCCAGGCGCCCCTTTCAGTCTGTTTTCTTATCTGTAGAAAGAGGAGAGTTTAACCTCCCTTGAATGGTCTATGCAAAGATTATTGGTAGCATACACATGTGGCCTGGCACATAACAGATAATAAATGGTTATTAATAGTAACATTTGTATTATTTCATGAAGGAGGAAAACGGGTAAAGGAGACAAGGGTCATGCCACAGGAGGGGAGATGTTAGTGTGGTCATGGAGTAGGTTAGAGTTTACAGTTAGGGAGTAGATACCAACTGTCAGGTGGAGAATGTTGGTCAACACTACTTTGCTTCACTATTCACTCCACAGATCTTTCTAAATCATGGCCTTCCTCTAGAACCTTTCTCCCTTCAACTGAACTTCCTCCAGCTAGCATACTCTGCTTCAAGTAATTCTAGGTAGGTAGGCTTTGAATTTCACATTCCAAAGGATTTGGAGAAAGAATTGAGTTCACAAATGAAAATTAGGTCTTCTGTTCTGGAGAAAATTTTATTTGAGATGGTGTCTACAGCTCTGACTACTAACTTGTGGCAGCCTGTTACGTATAATGGAGTCTCATCTTGAGACAGTGAGCCATTTTGTTTCTGGCTAAATTCAGGCACAGAAATGAAGGTACCCTTTCTTAAGAGCGCATTCCCAGCATCATCATCAGGGACTCAGCACTGAGCCCAACAGAACGTAAAGAGATAGGGAGCATACCCCAAAATTTGTGTACCTTATTGTGGTCGGGAGAGAAAGAAGGCTGGGGGTTTAAACTATGACTAAAAGCCACCCCTCTTCTTTGGCTCTGCCTCAAGAAATTCTTCCCCCAAGTCTTTCCACAAGCCAGCCAGACCTCAAGTTCTTTACAACATGAGCATCTTGGGAGTGAGCACACACTGATTTCAAAATTATTATCAGGGCCTTCCCTGGGATCAAAAACAAGCACTACGGATTATACTCTTGGATGCCAAGTTTGAGAAGGCTCACAATACACTAATTTTCCAGGACAATGAGTGTCTCAAAGTTGATCCCTGATCCTGCAGCAACACAGAGAAAGAGCTACGTCCTCTGGCCAGCCAAGAAGCCCTGTTTTCTTAGCAACTGGCACCATTAGCCTCAGAAGGGGATAAGCAACCGTTGGAATTTCAAATGGCGAATTTCCCAGAAATGCATTCTTCTTTTCTGAGAACAGCACAGATTGGATGGCTTAAATGAGGTACCTGGGGTGATATCCTGGCACCCAAAATATAGTAAAAATATTGCCTGGGCGTTTCATACTAAGAATAATTTATAGCTTCAATTTGCTATTTACCTTTAGCATACATCACAGGAAAAAAACCGCATTTTTCTAGCAGTAAATCACTAAACATCATCTGTAATTTTCCCAGAATCAAATAAGAATGTACACAATTGAGATAGATCACAAAAATATAGTTTTTCACTCTATTTGATTTTGCTCTCTTACATGAATAAGAAAACAAATGAATCTTTTATGAACTTCACTTTCATCATGAATAATGTTGTATATGACATTTAAACATACTCTTAATTATTTACTACGTTTTTTTCTGTTAATTTCTGGGCCCTTAAAAATGAGTTGAGATTTCCTTTGCGGGGGCGGGGCGGTGATTTTGCATGAACAAACCTTTCCTTTTTCTATGCAATCTATTCATTTCAAGGACATTCCCATATAGGATCCAAATTCTCTATTTCCTTTGCACTGCAGTTTAATGAAACCCCAGCATTTTTCTTGCTCCAAAAATGCCAAATGTAGTTAAGAATGCCTTGATAATATGCTATTGCTAAAAACTATTTATATTCATAGATTCCTGACAGTTTACTGCTTTTTGACATGGTATCTCTCATTGTAGAGCTTTGGCCAATATATATGTATATGTATTACATGTATATTTATATTACATAATTAACACGTACAAATATTTCACTGCATTTTGATCTCCGATTGCTACCAAACATATGTATACTCTGAGAAATGAAATATATGTAAAACTCTTATTAACAGGATACAATTCTAGATATGCCTCTATAAATCATCTTTAAGTGGTTATGAATTTTATAGAAGGAATAATGTATAGGAAAGCAGGATGCCCCAAATTTCAACCAATGTCAGTTTCACATTTGGTTCTGTTTGGAAGAACTCATTACCATTAAGTATGAAATTAAAAGAGGGACAGAACTAGTCACTTCTGTGAAGTCAATGTGCATATATGCGTGTGTATTAGGTGTGTGTCTTGGTGTATTTCAAGTAAAGGAAAGGTATCCATGAGAGTTGAAAACTTTTCGAGAAAGGAGATCATCACACTCCACTTGATGAGATAACATGCAGTGTCTTTCACAAGCAAATACATAGGAACCTTTCTCTTCATTAACATTTGGGCTAGAGGGGGTGAGTATGGCTGCCATGGCAGCTAGGGAGGTATGTTGGCCTAGTGATAAGGAGGAGGATGGGGAGGGGGAGGGCAAGCCCTCAGATGCACCATCACAGTCATGTGGCTAATTGTGTAACTTGTCAGTGGGCGGTATTTGTGGAATCTTTCCCTGCTGGCCAGATAATGAGCGGGCCCTCCCTTGGACAAGCATAGCCAAATGCTGTTTGTATCTCATCTTGGGGAGCACAGGACCACCGCAAGCCTGTGTGTGTTTCACTCAGCCACACGACACTCTTTCCCAACCTGTGTTGAAGCTGAGAGAGCAAGGTTCCTTATGAGGATGGCCATAGTTCAACATCTTTGGCCTCGTTTTAAAAAGTTAACACACCATAATTCTGTGTTCATTCTAGCAACAGCAAGTATGTGAACAGCCTAAAAAGAGAGAATGAAATAAAATGCTGTTAATTACGCTTGAGGCTATGACATTCCCTCCCAAGTAATTACGAGAGGGAGAAGCGTCCCCAGTGTTTCTGGTTCCTGATGGTTTACGCAGAAACTGGAAGGAGGGTGTTCTATTCATCTACCAAGTCCTTGGCCTCTTGGTTCCCTGAGAAGGCTGGTTAAAGCCTCTGTCCAGTATGTGCAAAGCTGTCCGCATGTCTTGAGGGCCACAAACTTGCTGTCAAGAGGTAGTTGAGCCAGAAGGGTGCCTGTGGTCATAAAAATAACCCTGTTTCTACCTCATATGTTTATTAGAATAGAATCAGGGAAATTTAGAGCATGCTGAGGAATTACTTATTTCACAAAGGCAATCTCCGAGGCCCAAGGTCACATAGCTGGTTCATGTAAGAACTTTCAATTGTTCTTCCCATCATACACAAGGTCCTCACTCATCCACTGAGTAAAAAAAAAAAAAAAAAAAAAGGAAGAGAAAGGAAAGTAGATAAGAAGTGGTTAATGCTGAGCCCTGGGAGCTCAAGTGACTGCATTTTTTCTTTAACAAATCTGTCACCTTGAGAGTCTCCCTTGCCCCTTTGCCCCAGTTACCAGAGGGAAAGCAATACCAGGCACAGCTGAAAGAGGAAATGTGACACGTCTGGTGGTGCATTGTCTTTGGCAAATGGATTACAGAAAACACTGATGCTTTTTGATACTGTTTCAGCTGTGCCTGGGGACAGTCTGGAGTTGTGGGGTGGACCTTGGCAGATTACACATGTATCAGAGTTCAGAGGCTTATTTGTTCTTGCGGAGATTCCAAATACTCTTGAATGCGGCACAGAAAATGAATTAAGAGGGAACAGGGCAGCTACAGGTACTTATAGACGTGAGGAGACTTAATAAAGCCTCTGTTGAGATGAAAGGACCTTAAACTCCATTAGCAGTATCCTTGGGGGAAAAAAAAACACAACAAAACACGCATGCTAGCAGGACATCCTGAAATGACTATCACTGGAGCAATCCACTCCAAAGACTTTCCACCTAATTGAAATTAATGATGCCTCCGGCAGCCTAGATTAAGTCCCCAGACCTCCATCTACACAAACCCAACAGGCAGGACTCAACATTTAGCCAGGGAATTTGGTTTCCAATGAACTTCTAGTTTTTAGTCTTTGCTTGTCCATGTTAGGGCATCTTCTCTGGAGAAATCAAATGTACCTCTAAGAATGTCTGCATGAGACTAGACAGGGCCAGCCTATAGGAGAATTGGGAAATTCTCAGAACTTGTGTTTGGCAAGTCTCAAAAGTTTCCAATCTAGGGACTATGTTTTCTGAACCAGAAGATTTTTTTGTTTGTTTGTTCATACTTTTGCAACTGTCAGATGCAAGAGATAGTCTGGCAGTATTTTTCCTTTTGTAAAGCAACAAATATTTATTTAATCAGAGAAAGGTACAACTGAAAAGGATCTTACAGATAAGCCTTCATTGGGGATGAAATCTTTTTTTGCTCCCTTTCTTTGAGCACACTGAAATCAACTGGGAAATTTGAAAATACTAACGCCAGAGAGAGTGTCATTTAATTGGTCCAGGAGGCAGCCTGATTCTGATATATGGCAATGTTTGAGAACCACTGTTCTAGTAGATCCATCCAACCATATAAACATATATATATATACATACACACAATTTTTATCATTTATAGAATATTTTAAAGCAAAACTCACGTAACCATCACCCAGATCAAATTAGAAGATTTTGTTTTGACGACAAAATATTAAACATCTTAGTTTGGTTTTATGGAAACAGAATTAAATACTTGAAGGTAGATCTGCCCTGGTGATTTTCACTCATCTTTCATAGTGAGGTACAACTCAGTGATCATGTTTTTCTCCGACTCAACCCAAACGGGAACTATAGCATGAGGTGTATCACCTCCTGGAGAAACTTGTGTTTTTAGGGTCATCTGAGGAGGTTGGGATTTGTTGACATCAAGGACTTCCTGGACTAGGACAGCAGTATCAGGGTATATGTAGTTACTCTGGCCTGGTTGGCCTAAGGAACAGAAGCAGAAAGCCCAAGCTAGTCTTTCCCAGCCAATCTTGCCCTCCAGGCCAGCCAGAGCCCTTGGTGGTAAGAAGGCTTCCCTTATCAAACAGTTAATACATTGCTTTGAATAAGTAGAAAGCTGAATTTCCAAAGCATTCCTACTTCTAAACAAAGATGTTGCCTTTTTCCCAGGGCCAGCTCTGAAGACACCAGTAGACAGGATGGCCTTGAAAAACTAGCCTAACATCTTATTTGAAAGTCAAAGGAAAATGAGGCAAAGAGCCCACAGTTACTTGCTTTTTTTGGAGTTGGATGGAGAGGACAGTTACATGTGTGATTAGAAAAGTGATCAAATATGCCTTCTCCCAGTCCTCACCCAGCAAACCCTTCCAGGCCTTAAATATGGCTCTGCTGAAGAACCATGAACCTTTATTATCATATATTACTTGGGTTAAGTCATTGAAGGTATCTGCCAAAAGACGAATCTGGGAGGCAGCACTTGCTATGATTTTTAGCATCATGAGGGGCTGGAGGGGAGACACTGTGGGGGTCGGAATACTTCCAGATTACATCCCCTCTTCCTGCATTGAGCTGAAGTCACTGGGGAGGAGAAGGATGTTATTACAAATGGGGATTTATTATGCATTTCATGTGCATGGTGTGGAGATATTAAAAAACAACAACAACAACAACTCAGAACAATTGATTTAAACCAAGAGTGATTAACATTTTGGCACAAATTAGTTGATCAGATGCTAGCAAAAGGCCTAAGGACAAGGACAGAGGAAAGGAGAGATGTGATGAGGAAGGAAGTGGGACAGCAAAATCTGAAGCTTGCGGGAGGTGGTCCCAGGTGGGGCTTTACCCCAAGGGGTTTGGCTAAGAAGGGAGCAGAGGAGGGGAGCTGGAAAAAGACAGGGGTAAAGGGGGATCTGAACCAAAAATGTAAAAGCTCTGAGGACAAATATTGCCTATTTATCTAGTTTTTTTCTAGTTGTGTCCTGATCAAACTCAACATAATCAGAAATGAAAACTGTCTGTTTTGGGGCACCTGGGTGGCTTAGTCAGTTAAGCGTCTGCATTCAGCTCAGGTCATGATCCCAGCGTCCTGGGATCGAGACCCACATCAGGCTCCTTGCTCAGCGGAGAGCCTACTTCTCTCCCTCTCCCTCTGGCCCTCCCCCCTCACTTGTGTTCTCTCTCATTCGCTCTGCTCTCTCTCTCAAATAAATAAATAAAATCTTAAAAAAAAAAAAGAAAGAATACTCTCTGTTTTGTTTGTTCCTTTTGCTATCTTAATATTAGCAACAGCTAACAGTTACCAAGTGCTTGCCCTGTGCCAGGCACCATTCCAAGCACTTCACACCCTATCTGTGAGGTAGGTGCTATTATTGGCCCATTTAGAAAACAGACCAGAGAGGTTAAATAATTTGCCACAGGTCCCATTTGTAATAACTTGCCCAATAATTTGTAAAGACTTGCCCAAGGCTACCTAATAAATGAGTCCTACTCTTTACGACAACATTCTGCCCATTGTTTGTAAGGGTGAAGAGCACATGCGGATGTGTGTCTCAAAGAAGAAAGAAAGTACCTGAATGCTTCTATCCAGGGAGGGCCAACAGGCCATTTATTTTTGAGGCCATCACTTAGCCTTGAAAAAAAAATAAACATGTTTTGTGTCGTTAAGAGCTATGACTCCTTTCAGAGAGTGATTTCACATAGGCCATTGAGTACTAATGAAGAAGATGAGAGGTGGACTTCAGAATTTTGTGGGTAAGCTTGAAAGTGGTACCTGTGGGAAGTGGGGAAGGAATGCTACTTAGGGGAGGAGGCTGGGGAAGAGACGTAAAGGTCAGGAGGGGGCTCACGAGTCCAGAGGTCAGGACGTTGGGCCTTCCTTCCTTTCCTTTTTTTTTTTTTAATGATTTTATTTATTTGACAGAGAGAGACACAGTGAGAGAGGGAACACAAGCAGGGGGAGTGGGAGAGGGAGAAGCAGGCTTCCCGCCGAGCAGGGAGCCAGATGCAGGGCTCGATCCCAGGACTCTGGGATCATGACCTGAGCCGAAGGCAGACACCTAATGACTGAGCCACCCAAGCAGCCTGGAGCCTCCTTTCTGACAGCTGTCTCAGAGTCTGTGTGGGGCTAGTTGAAAGAAACAAGGCCTCTTACAGGGACACACGTTTCTAGCCCAGAACTGACCCCATCATCCAGATATTGTCCTAGTATTCCTTGTATCAAATGATACTTGTAATCATGTGTCTCTCTTAAAAAAGTAAGAAGGCTTCAGTCTGAGCTGGAGGTAAACAGAATGTGCTTTGGTTACAGAATGGCTTTCCAAGTCACATACTTATTTCTTAGAAGGAGCCCCACATTTGCCATCATTTAAAAAGCCCAGTAATTTTTTAAAAAACAAGAAAAGCCTAAATGCATTTGCTTATGTTGAAAGTTCCCAACTTTTTAATTTGATTTTCCTTTTTAAGGGCTTCCAGAATGGCTCTGGGTTTTGTCCCTATCTAGTGGTTGGGTTGGCCTTCTAATGGAAAGGCCTGAAACTGCTATGTTTCCTGGGCAACCAGCAGGTGAACACAATATCCCATGGGGGCTGCAGCTAGACTAGTGGCCCCAGGGGCAGGATGCTGCCAGTCCTGTTTGCTACTGTAGACCCCATGCCCACTCCAGTGCCTGACACAAAGAAGATCTCTAAGAAGGAAAACCCAGGTCAGGGAGATGAATTTATCTTTCCAAGAGAACTCAGCAAGTGTATTTGTTTTCTATTGCTACAGAACAATTTACTACCATGTCATTCCAAATTACCAAAAGGGCTCAGAACAACACACATTTATTACTCCATAGTTTCTGTGAATCAGAAATACAGGTACAACTTATCCAGGTCCTCCGTTCTAGAGTCTCCCACAAGCGGAAGTCAAGGTGTCACCTAGGGCTGCATCTCATCTGAAGGTTCACTTAGGGAAAGACCCACTTTCAAGTTCTCCTACTTGCTTGTTAGCAGGATTTAGTTCTTTGCATACTGTTGGCCAGAGGCCACTCTCACAGTTCTTTGTACACAGGCCTCTCCAAAATGTGGTCACTTGCTTTATCAAAGAGAGTCTTCTAGGAAGATGGAAGTCACACTCTTACACAACCTAATCATGAAAGCAACATCCCATATTCTTTGGAATAGGAGCAAATCACAGGTCTCACCTGCACTGAAGTGGGGAAGCTTATAGAAGGGATGAATACCAAGAGCAGATCATTGGGGGGCTGTCTTGGAGGCCAGCTACCACAACCAAGAGGGCAAAAGTAGAACTATAACCCATTTATTCTAACTTACATACCTATGTAAGCATTGCCTCTCCATTATTTCTCCTCCTCAGCCACCCATACATATGCACTCTGAACAATAATAACTTACTATGCACTGTAACTTATTATGAGCAGGGCAATATGAAGATACACCATGATCATGAGAAGGAGCACACAATTTACTAGGGAAGATGAATAAAAGAGATACACAAAATAGCTAAGAGAATGTTGCTACAAAACATCACAGGGGTCAGGGGGGATTCAGGTCAAGAAACATAAGAAGCCCAATGAAACAAATACTACTCTGGGCTGCTGTTGTCCACAAAGTTTACAGAGAAGATACAATTTGAGCTGAGTCTTGAAGAGTAGATAATGACCAACATTTACTGATTTTTGTAGTTTTACTATGTTAAGTGTTTTATCTGAAGTATTTCACTTGATTTTCATATTAATCCTCTAACATAGGTTTTATTACCATCTCCACTTTAAAGATAAGGAAACTGAGGCTCATAAAAGTGAAGTGACTTGCCCAAGGCTACCCAGCTTGTAGGTGGTGAAGAGAGAACCAAACCCACATCTAACTCAGAATCTACACTTGTAACTGCTATTTGGTATTGCTTCAAATGGGACTGGCCAGTATAGGCCAGTGGGGGAAAGGCATTTCCAGCAGTAGACATGGCATTAACAAAGAAATGAAGGCAGGTAAGTGACTAGCTAGCCATTCAGTTGGGGCAATTGCAATTCCCTCTTTCTAGATAGTTCTTTTCTTAGCTCTTTGTAGGGCTGGCTCATCCATACCTTTAGGTCTCAAGTCAAATGTCACTTCCAGATAAAGTAGTTAGGAAATCTCTTCCCCCTTCCCTCCCGCACTACCACCAACTACTCTTTGCCACTTCACCTGTTTGCTGTCCTCATGAGTCATAATTATTTTGTCCATTCATTTCTCTATTTGGTCACTGTCTCCCCTATTGAATATGAGCTCTATGAGGAAAAGGATCTTGTTTTACCATACTAGTGTGTCCCCCAAGTCTTCACAGTGCAATGGAGTACACCAAGTAGGTGCCTGACCAGGTGTGGAGTCATTGCAGGAGAGCAGTGGCTGTGAAAACTGGAGCTGTTTTGTTTTTTGGGGTTTTTTTAGAGAGAAAGAGTATGTGCACATGCATAGTGGTGGTGGGGCAGAGGGAGAGGAAGAGATAATCTTAAGCAGGCTCCATGCCCACTGCTCAGCTCTCAGCACAGAGCCCTATTTGGGGCTTAATCCCATGACCTTGAGATCATGACCTGAGCCAAAATAAAGAGTCAGATGCTTAACCAACTGGGCCACCCAGGCGCCCAAGCTGGAGCCGTTTTTTGTGTAGATAAAAAGTTTGGTTTTTATTCCATAGATGATGATAGAGCCTGTAGAGGATTTTGGAACAGGAGAGTGACATAATGACAATAGGATTTTGACAAAATAACTTTGTGGGTGGCATGCTTCTGAACAATGGTATTAAATAATAGTTTGTCTTCAGGGTTCTTGCTGACCATGTCCATGCCCTCCACCTCTTTAGAACCCAAAGATTTTCAGCTGTCCACCTTTCTCCTGCCAAGGGGAAAACTTATTTGTGGAGTGAGATATTAGAGAATTATTTCTGATACTTCCAGGAAATTTTACATTTTAGAAAAAGAGCTGATGCTTCATCCTGGCCCCTGGGTTCCAGACCTAGTTTCAACTCCGGCATGCTCTGTGGCCTCAGATAAGTCCCTTCATGTCTTTGAGCCTAAATTTCTTCTTCTGTAAAATAAGAAAGATGGGCTAGATGCCAGCCCTATGATCTCATTATGGTTGTCTCTAATTTAAGACTGGAACATTTTGATAAATAATCAAGGATTTAAAAAATAAAAAAATAATTTAAGGATAAAAAAAATTCAAAATTCCTAGTTACTCTATTCACTAATTTCAAAATTTCCTAATCAATGGCCAAGAAAAACTGTTAACATATACTTCCCTAGATTACAGGTAAGTTGGTTTATTTATCTTGCTACCTTTTTTCGTGTTCTGCTTCCTCCTCCACCAAGCGCCCAGAAATATGCAGCATTCACTTGTGAGACACGGTCTCAGGAGACAAATAAGTATCTACTGCTTCTGCATTTATAACACTATCATGAGCCAGAAAATGATCATGGACCAAAATCACCTTGAGGATGGCAAAGACAGGTTCAGCCAGTGAATGAAATATCACAGAGCTTTCCAATGATGTGAAAGAAAGACTTGCACCTAAAGAAATCCTATTGCCACTGCCCAGCCCATGTCCTGCCTCTTGCCCACCCTCCTCCCCCAACCATAATCCATCCTCACAAACTTCCTGCCATATGCCTTCGCAGCCTCCAACAGATAGAAATTTAGTAAGTCCCAGAAAGATTTCTACAGAATACAAATGCAGCATCTGAGCAGTGTTTTATGGTTAGGATGTACAACAAATTGCCACACCTGTTTAAACTCCTATAGGAACGTGTACCTCCCCCTCCCCTTCAGCCTTCCTCCTCATCTCCCCATTTCCCCATGTCCACAAATGCCAGCACTCTTACTACTTCTGGAAGCTTGGATGACTTTCCCTCCAAGACTTCTGAGGTGGAGTCAGCCTGGTGGTTTTTGAAACTTCCCTTGTGTTCTGTTAAATTGAAAGATTGTTTTTAGAAGACAGAAAATACTGGTGGAGCATGGTGGTGGTCTTCTCAGAGCATGTCAGGATAATCAATCTTTTTAAAGACCAGCAGGTGTGAAGTGTGACATGCTCAAGTGCTCAGATCCAACATGTCTGACTTGCTGGAGTCTCTGTTTGAGGAGGATAATTTATCATATCTTAATCGTGGAACTGGTAGAATTAATTGTTTCCCATGCATGTATGTATTTGATCCTGCATATGTCCCTGAGTATGACAGAGTCATTTGGCAGGCCACCCTCTCCTTTTGTTTCCTACATGAATCTCTCTCACCTTAAATCTGCCTTTCCTCTTTCCCTTCAAATCCGTAAGGTAAAAATTTCAGTCTGCATATTCAAAACACAAAAAAGAGCATACTTAAATGTCTTCTTCTGATATTATTTCAGAACAAGATAGAATTCATTAAATAGAAATTAATCAAGTTTTACTCATAATCACAAGTCATTTAATGAAGACTAGACCCTATTCTAAGCCATTGGAACAAGGAAGGTACTGGCATGCATAGGAACTGGTTGGGTAGGAACTAGGCAGTCCATGATCTCAGCCTTCAATCTTGCTGTGAAATACAGAGACAGTACTGGAGTTCAGACTGTGGCCACAGAGGCTCTTATCCACTTTGTTCTGTGAAAAGTTTATGTGACGGTTACTTCATGTATCTAGGCCATAGGTAACTCACATGTAAAACTGATATGATAGTGCTCAGATAGAAAATGAAGTAAATAAAACAGTTCATTTGAAATGCTTAGCTCAGGGGCGCCTGGGTGGCTCAGTTAGTTGGGTGTCCACCTTTGGCTCCAGTCACGATCCCAGGGTCCTGGGATTGAGCCCCACATCAGGCTTCCTGCTCAGTGGGGGGCCTGCTTCTCCTTTTCCCTCTGCCCATCCCCCCTGCTTGTGCCTGGGCACACACACTCTCTGTGTCAAATAAATAAAATATTTAAAAAAATGAAATGCTTAGCTCAGTGACTGGTCCATCAAAAGTGCTCAATAGATATTATGGGGCTACTCATGTAATGGTGAGGAAGACACATTCAGAGGCAGTGGTCTCCAAAGGAGGTCCCGAGGTCATCCTTTGGGAGCATAAGACGACATCATGATTTCTTTTGATACTTGTATTTTGTCTACAAAGGAAAGATATTAGCTTCATTCATATATGAGTCAACCTGTAACTTCCCTCAGTCTATGTGTCAGTGTCCAAGCAACATGGTTGGCAGAAAAGCTACCCTGAGGAAGAAGTGCTTGTCAGAACAAGGCCAAGTGGACAGCGGAGGCCTGGCACTCGTCTTCGTGTCAGTGTGTTGAGATGAATTAGGATGTGTGTAGTTGGGTGAGTTTGGCAATATTATATATAGTTTACCCTTGAACAACACAGGTGTTAGGAGAGCCAACCCCCTATGCAGTCAAAAATCTGCTATAACTTTTGACCCCCCGAATACTTAATTAGTAATAGTCAACCTACTATTGACTGGAAGCCTAACTGCTAACATACTCAATTAACACATATCTTGTATGATATATGTTTATATATTGTATTCTCACAATAAAATAAGGTAGAAAAAAGAAAATGTAATTAAAATTAAAAGGAAGATAAAATACATTTACAATACTGTACTGTATTTACCAAAATATCTGCATATATGTGGACCTGCATAGTTCAAACCTGTGTTGTTCAAGGACAACTGTAGTTTAAACCAAATTAACCCTCATAAAATAGACAAATGACTAAAAAAGAATTCCTGCTTTACTTAAAAGAAGTATTAAAGATACTGTAATAATTGTGGAGGGTCTGAGGTTTTAACCCACTTGCAAGCTAACGAGCTGGTCTGCCATGTTTCATGGATGCTGTCAGAAGACGCAAGACTCCTGGGTCAGAGACAAAGGACTTTATTACTCCCAGCACAAGAGGCAGCAGGAACCTCATGTTTGTCCTGGCTACCTCTGCCCTTAAGTCCCACAGGGCCAACAGAGACAGCCTGGGTGGATGCTGCACATTCAGTGTGCTTGTACCACAGCTGAAAATGCCTGAGCAAAGGAAACCCAAATATTTTATAATGGAACCACTAGAAAACCTGCCCAAACCTTGCCCCAGAGAAAGACATTATCTTTATAATACTGGACAGAAAACAAACTTGCTCTCTGCTCCAGTGGGAGCCACTATTTTTATGCTTCAAGGCTGTTTGCTATACAAACATCCTTGGAAAGACAGCCTAGAATGAAAGCTGTCACAGTCTTTGTTCTGAAGATGAGCAAAAAAAGTGAGAGACCCATGAAGAACTGTCTCACAGAAGATATTATGTACTAATGAAGTACAAATGAAAAGAAGCCAAGCTTATACTTCTAGTCAAGAAGGAGAAAGTCCTTTTATAAGATATAAACAATGATGATCTAATTAGAATAAGGTCAGCTAAAAAAATGAGAAATGATAAAAGACTATCTGAAATATAGATATATATCTATTCTGATGAAGTATAAGCCTTAATGCACTTATAATATATTGTGCCCTGAAATATTAGCAAATGATAATAGCATATTCATATAATTTACAGATATATATACATTTAAGTAGAGAAATAAAATTGTGGATCATTGCTCAATTTGCTTAACTTTGGGAGATATGCATTCCTATCCCTGCTCCAGAGACTAGACTGGTATGATATGCTGGGAATTGGAAGGATTCCAGGATACAAAAAAACATTGGTGTAATTTCCTTCTCATTCTAAGCTCTCTCTAGTAATAGCAAAAGTAAAACCTTCCAAAGAGCTTCTAGATCATGGTTTTGTTGTTGTTGTTACAGAACAATTTTTGGCTCTATAAAGAAGGCAGAAGTCATTCTTTTTTTTTTTTTTTTTAAAGATTTTATTTATTCATTTGACAGAGAGACAGAGAGAGAGCACAAGTAGGCAGAGGGAGAGGGAGAAGCAGGCTTCTGGCAGAGCAGGGAGCCAGATGTGGGGCTCGATCCCAGGACCCCAGGATCATGACCTGAGCCGAAGGCAGCCGCTTAACCGACTGAGCCACCCAGGCGTCCCTGCAGAAGTCATTCATAAGTGCCTTGACCACTTCTTGAATTAGATTCAACTGGATAAGGAAATTTAAACTTTCTCCAAATCTCTGGAAGCCAGTTCCTCCAGGGAACGAAATTTTCCATTGGGCTGAATGAGACCCTCCACCTGCTGAGGAAGGCAGAGCCATGCCATGGTGGAGTAGGGCCTGGGACAACTAAAATTGTATACCTCTTCCCAAATTCCCCCACCTCAAACTTTTCAATCAAATTCAAATTAGCATCTGGGTAAACAAAAGAGTAAAGTGGCTCACAAATGGCCAGGAGGGATGGGGCGAGGATACTGTCGCAGGATGTTCTGGTTATTAGTGATGATGCATCTCTGCTTTGCCTTCCAGAGAAATGTTTTGCTGTTTCTTTGTCTTGGACTTTCTTTGTATATAAGGCAGCTCCTCATTTCCTTCTTGCTCTCCCAGGCTTTGCCACCAGTCCTGGCAATTCCTCAACGGGGAGCCTAGAGCATTTGCTCTTGTTTAGGACCTCTGGGAGTCTGTTTTCACAATTGTTTGGCACAGAGACACTTAGAAAAGCACAAAGGGGTCACCTTGGCTTATCAACACAGCTACGGAATGGCCCTAGTGCCTGTTTGGCAGCAAAGGCCGCTAACTCCATTTCTCCATCCTACAGTCAAAAGACTGGAGTAGAAATCCTTATTTACTCAAAATAAGGGAGCACTTATTTGGTACTGCAGAGATTTTGAGGTCCTACAATGCTGTGTTTGAATACTGGCTCATCTCCTGCCAACAGTGTAATCATGGATTCATTGCATTGTCTTTCCATGCCTTGGAGTCCTCATCTGTTCACCTGGGTTGATACTCATATTCCTCTTATGCATATGTGGAGCAAATGCATGGCATGGGGTGGGCACTCAATGAACAGTAGTTATACTTCCCTTTTCTCCTATCTTATTAAATTAAGGATAGAAATGTTCTTTTTAACCTTTAAAGGTATTATTGTTGTTATTATTATTATTATTATTTGGTTGTGATTTCTTTCCCTAGGTTTTCTCTGAGGTCTCCTGAGTCTACAACATTTTGTCCTAATGGAAAGGGCCTTTTACACCTCTTCTGAGATGGGGATGGTGGTGGTGGAAGGAGTGAATTAGTAAATAGTCAAATACTGGCGGCTAAGATAGAAGCCTAGTTCACTAATCTGCGTTTCAGAAAAGTAGAAAGCAAAAAGGAGTTAAATGTACGAGGAATTTATTACAGAAAGAGCCTGTGCGATAAAATGGGGCAAAGGTGGGAGATCTGGGAGAGCTGTCAGACTACCATGAAAGTCTGGTTACTCAGTGAAAAGGAGAGAGAGATTGGGTGGAAGCATCCGAGACTGCCATGCAGGTTAAAGGAGGTTCTACAAGGCTGTTGGGGAGTCTTCGCCAAAGCTGGCTGTCAGTGGAGTTCTGCCTCCCAGAAATGCTTGCCTTAGTACTCCTGTCACTCCTAGGCCATGGTTGAGAGAAACCCATGAAAGGCATGGCCTCAATGTAAATGCAGGGATGGCCTTCAAAATGGCACAGCTTGGCCCTTGCTTAATTGCACCCCTGTACTGGAGACCTGTTAAGTGAATTCTCTTGTCTGTCACAGGTCAGCCTCCTGCACATCCTCCTGCCCTCCTTGGGGCAACTTCAGAATTAAACACAGGAAGCAGTCTTCCCTTTTGTTGTAGGACTTGAAGGTGAACACGGAATTCATGTTGTACTCAAAAACATCTCCCCGTGTCCTACCAAAATGACCAAAATCCCACAACTGGGAATTTATCTCCAAAGGTCTTCACAGTCTTCTTAGGAAAGGATTAATTTAATAGCTTCCAAGATAAACAGCTTAAGCAACTGAGCACCAGGTCAAGAAGGGCGGGTGGGTGAAGTGGTGGCAGCAGTGGGTGTGGTATTGGAGGGTAGGGGGGGGCACAATCATGTGGAGCAAGAGCCCTGGCTAAGCCCTGACAAGACAACTGCAAACTTCAATGACTTGCCCAAAAGAATACCAGCATGAGCATTTGACTGATCCTCACCAAAAAACATGCCTTTGACAGGGGAGGAAGTATGCCTTTAAGACCTAAAAAGGTGCCCATGCATTCTCTCCAGTGGCCTTCCAGGGATAGCTTCATGTTGGTGAAGTTCGGGAAGGCCTCCCAATGTGGCACAAAGTTTCCAAGAGCTTATGTGTGTTCTTTGGCTCCCTGGGCACATTGGCTTGCAAATCTGGACCCACAGCTTTGAGCTCCTCAGTCTCCTCAGTGGCCGAACAATTGTGTTCTCCTGCAGGTGCAGCAGAGTCACTGGATACTCGGGCTCCTAGGGCTGCAGCATGTATCAGTTGTTGGCTAGACCTGAATATCTGGTAGAGGGCAGACCTAAAACACCCTGGAAACTTTCCCAGAGATACATTTCTCCTAGGGCCAAGAGGAAAACACAAGTGATCCATTATGAACTTATTAATAACTGTCACATTTCTGTCAGGGCAACAGAAGAGCCAGTTTGGGGGCTTTGTACTTTGAGTTCTCTATTGTAAGTCAGGATGCCAGGATGGCCTAAAGCCATGACTGTGAAACCAGACTGCACTTCAGAATACCAGGGGGTCTTTGAACAAAGATGAGTTCCCCAGGCCTTACTACTGGAGAGTCCTATTAAGGAAGAGGGCTTGGGAACCTCTATTGTAAAAGCCTTCCTCACCTCCCTCAATCATTCTGATGTCCCACCATATATATTATCAGCCAAAAGCCCAGTCACCAAAGTAGCCCCAGTAGCCACTGAACTGTGCTTACTCAAGAGTTTTTCTTGACCTGAATTAAATCCTTTTTGGAACAAGCTGGGGTATAACCAATGAAATAACATAAGATACAGCTAATTTCCACATATCAAAGTGGAGTGGGTCCCCTGGAAAGAGACTCTGAGGTGCTGATTAGCATGCAGGGCTATCAGGGAAAGCTCCTGGGAAAAGCACTTGTGGAAGGGAGTGGAAGAAATCCAGAATGGGCAGAGGGAGATGGGAGCTGTGATGAAGTCCCACTGCAAGCTCCAGGGGACCCCAACAGGGAGTTGAGGTCCTCTAAAGTTGTCCTGAGCTGGGGCAGGGGCTGGGCCTTTATACCCTTATGTCAGTCATTGATATACCCTTATGTCAGTCATCGAATTGAATGTGGGCTGCCACGCAGAGAGGTGAGACCTTTGGCGAAGCAGTTTTCATCAAAAAAGGCAATGCCCAAAAATGGCTGACAGCTGAGGGCTGCCTTCTGTGAGCACTCCAGGCACTTGGAGGGAGACGTCCTTTATTCTGCCCAGGGGAATCTGGGCAGAAGGGCATGGCATCTACCACACTGGGGTTAAACTTCAGATGGGATTCATTTCTTTTTAGGCTAGAATGAAATTCAGCATCCCTTGCCTTCCATAAACTCACTATTAGTATGAGCACCCGAATGCCAAAGAAGAGTCCAGAGGGTACATTTCCCAATCTAAGAGACCTTAAGTGAACAATTTATGTGTGGTAAGAAAGTGTGACGCTAGACTGGGCACTTGACTCTTAGATTTGATAGAAGAGAAAGGTGAGAACGAAAAAGGAAGAGGTGAGAATACTTGGTTGTGTGCTGTACTAATGAGAACAAAATGTATACACAACACCCATGTGGGCCAACAAGGTTTACTCCCCTCTGTTCATCATTAACTCGGGGTGAGTATGCATTAGCAGATAATCGGAGGCAAGAGATTATATCAATTCCCTGAATCGTATCATAAAAAAAAAGTGCTTTACTACAACCACCCGTTCCCCCAATAAAACACACCGTACCCCTAATCCCACACTATATCCACAGAGAATTGGGCTCCCAATAGCATAAAATATCTGATTCATCATGAAGAGGCTTATTATGGTAGAAAATAATGCCACCAAGGCTGAATCATAGATATTTGACTTTGCTGATTTCATATGCCTCTGCTAAGTTTCACAGCCGATAGATTCCCCTAATCCCTCAGTAATTATTAGAGACATCTAGGAAAAAAAACCTTACCACATTCTTTTGATGAGAATGATTGTTTGGTATTCCTATTTATTTATTCACTTGTAATGAGCAGGAGACACTTGGTGAGCCTGTTCTGTTCCTCTATCAGATTCCTTTACGCATAAATTATTTGAGGGTAAGATTTATGCTCAAAGAATAATGAGGTAAACAGGAGCAAAGGGAATAATTTAAAAGCAATTCATAACAAGGAAGTGATCACATACATACCGAGAGCACGAAGAACCCCATCCTGTTGCTCTGTTTTGTTTGAAGTCAAGTCAAAGGAGAATTTAATCCCAGGGACCGTTTTTCCAATGAAACCCCAAAATGCTTTTTGTTTTAACCGTTTCACAACCTGAGACCTGACTGGTGAGAAACAGTCTGCACCTCTGTTAAGATCATTTTGGCTTACTTTTATTTTCTGAATTAATTCATTGGGTTTTTTCCCCTAAAAGTTTCTTCTTGGAGAAAGAGAGTTCATTATTAATCGAAACTATGTTTGATTCACCAAATGTTTTTAAACAATTTACAAAAACTTAAAGAGAGCCAGGCTTGGAATGTAATTCATATGCAAAGACTTTTGATCAAGCCAAAAAAGCACTACTTATACAATGAACAAGTAACTTTGTGACTAGAATTGCAAACAGAAACATAATTTGCTAATGGCTTGTTCCTGAAGGCAGACCTCATTCCTATTCAGCTGGATAGGGGTCAAACCATTCTGAACACCTACAAACTCAACAGGAGATCGAAGAAAAGAACAACAGCAACTTTCTGAACAGAAAAGCGACCACTTTCTGGAAGGTAGGACATGAGGAGAAGTGAATCCGAGGCGATATTCGGGAGGATAGACGGCAGGGGAGGGGGCCTCCCTCGGCCACTTCTGGCAAGTGATAGAGCCACGGAGCACAAAATCGGAACTTTTAGAAGTCTGCTCCGCTGAGGGACGTCGCTCCAGTGGCTAAGCGGGGGGTGGAACCCTCGTGGGACGGTGTGGTCTCAGGACCCTTGGGGTCACAGGAAGACCGGGGGTGTCTGAGTGTGGCAGAGCTCTCAGGTATCGGAGTGGGGAAGCCGGCTGCAGAAATGGAGCAAAGGTGCGGGCTCTCAGCTCCGGGTTGCCATAAACCATGATCCGGGGCACAGTTGGGCCACTGCTCCTCCAGCAGGGACCCAACAAGCGGCAGATACGGGGAGACTCCCCTTCCTGCCCTGGGAGGAGTGGCATGGGAGCGCACTGCAGGGATCTGCTGGGTTTGGAGACTCCACACCGAGTTGGGTGCCAGAGATAGAAACGCTCAGTCACAGGCCGGGTGAGCACAGAGTGCTGCCGGAAACTAGGGAGACGGGAGTGATTGACTGCTTTTCTCTTGAGGCTCACTGAGGAGTGGGGCCCCAAGTTCTCAGCTCCTCCGGGGCAGAGATTGGGAGGCCGCCATTTTCACTCTTGGCCTCCAAAGCTGTACGGAAAGCTTGCAGGGAACAAAAGCTCCCGAGAGCAAACCGGAGCAGATTACTTAGCCCAGATGGGCAAGGGCAGGGCAGTTCCACCTCCAGCAAAGACATTTGGGAACCATGGCAACAGGTCCCTCCCCTAGAGGATCAGCAAGAACAGCCAGCCAAGACCAAGTTTACCGATCAATGAGAATGGCAGAACTCCAGCACTAGGGGAATACTGCACATAGAATTCATGGCTTTTTTACCATGATTCTTTAGTCTTTCAAAGTTAACTTTTTTAACTGTTTTTTTTTTTTTAATTTTTCTTTTCCCCTTTTTCAACCAACATCTTATCAATCCCTTTTTTAAAAAACATTTTTATTTTTCATTTTTAGAGTCATATTCTATCCCTTCATAGTAGTTACCCTTATTTTTGGCATATATATATATAAGTTGTTCTCTCTTTAAAATGTTGAGATATAGTTTCTTCTAACAGATCAAAATATACCCTAAATCTCTAGTGTATGGCTTTGTTCTAGTCTCCTGCCTGATCACATTATCTCCCTTTTTTTTCCAAATCCTCTTCTTTCTTTTTTCAAACAACTTCTTATCAATTCCTTTTATAAATTTTTTTATAATTTTCATCTCTACAGTCATATTCCATCCCTTCATCGTATTAACCCTTATTTTTGTACATATATAAGTTTTTCTTTCTTTAAAATTTTGGGAGGCACTTTCTTCTAACAGACCAAAATACACCCCAAATCTAGTGTGTGGCACTGATCTATGCACCAGCCTGATCATATTTGATCATATTCTGTTTTTTTTTTTGTTTTGTTCTGTTTTTGTTTTTGTTTTTATCTTTTTCTTTTTCTTTTTTCTTTCTTTCCCTTTCTTTCCCCCCGGTTTCAGGTCTTTTCTGATTTGTTTAGAGTATATTTTCTGGGGATGTTGTTAGCCTGTTAGCATTTTGTTCTCTCATTCATCTATTCTCCTCTGGACAAAATGACAAGACAGAAAAAAATCACCTCAACAAAAAGAACAAGAGGCAGTACCAACTGCCAGGGACCTACTCAATACGGACATTAGTACAATGTCGGACCTAGAGTTCAGAATGATGATTTTAAAGATACTAAGCTGGGCTTGAAAAAAGCATGGAAGTTATTTCTGGAGAAATAAAAGAACTAAAATCTAACCAAGTCAAAATCAAAAAGGCTATTCATGAGGTGCAATAAAAAATGGGGGCGCTAACGGCTAGGATAAATGAGGCAGAAGAGAGAATTAGTGATGTAGAAGACCAAATGATGGAAAATAAAGAAGCTGAGAAAAAGAGAGATAAACAACTACTGGATCACGAGCGCAGAATTCGAGAGATAAGCGATACCATAAGATGAAACAACGTTAGAATAATTGGGATCCCAGAAGAAGAAGAAAGAGAGAGAGGGGTAAAAAGTATATTGGAGCAAATTATAGCAGAGAACTTCCCTAATTTGGGGAAGGAAACAGGCATCAAAATCCAGGAAGCACAGAGAACCCCTCTCAAAATCAATAAAAATAGGTCAACACCCCAACATCTAATAGTAAAACTTACGAGTCTCAGAGACAAAGAGAAAATTCTGAAAGCAGCTCGGGAGAAGAGATATGTAACCTACAATGGTAGAAACATTAGATTGGCAACAGACCTATCCACAGAGACCTGGCAGGCCAGAAAGGACTGGCAGGATATATTCAGAGCACTAAATGAGAAAAATATGCAGCCAAGAATACTATATCCAGCTAGGCTGTCATTGAAAATAGAAGGAGAGATAAAAAGCTTCCCGGACAAACAAAAACTGAAGGAATTTGCAAACATGAAACCAGCCCTACAAGAAATCTTGAAAGGGGTCCTCTAAGCAAAGAGAGAGCCTAAAAGCAACATAGACCAGAAAGGAACACAGACAATATACAGTAACAGTCACCTTACAGGCAATACAATGGCACTAAATTCCTATCTTTCAATAGTTACCCTGAATGTAAATGGGCTAAATGCCCCAATCAAAAGACACAGGCTATCAGACTGGATTAAAAAACAAGACCCATCGATATGCTGTCTGCAAGAGACTCATTTGAGACCCAAAGACACCCCCAGATTGAAAGTGAGGGGGTGGAAAACCATTTACCATGCTAATGGACACCAAAAGAAAGCTGGGGTGGCAATCCTTATATCAGACAAATTCGATTTTAAACCAAAGACTGTAATAAGAGATGAGGAAGGACACTATATCCTACTTAAAGGGTCTATCCAACAAGAAGATCTAACAATTGTAAATATCTATGCCCCTAACATGGGAGCAGCCAATTATATAAGGCAATTAATAACAAAAGCAAAGAAACACATTGACAACAATACAATATTACTGGGGGACTTTAACGCCCCCCTCACTGAAATGGACAGATCATCTAAGCAAAGATCAACAAGGAAATAAAGACTTTAAATGACACACTGGACCAAATGGACTTCACAGACATATTCAGAACATTCCATCCCAAAGCAACGGAATACACATTCTTCTCTAGTGCCCATGGAACATTCTCCAGAATCGATCACATCCTAGGTCATAAATCAGGTCTCAACCGGTACCAAAAGATTGGGATCATTCCCTGCCTATTTTCAGACCACAACGCTTTGAAACTAGAACTCAATCACAAGAGGAAAGTCGGAAAGAACTCAAATACATGGAGGCTAAAGAGCATCCTACTAAAGAATGAGTGGGTCAACCAGGAAATTAAAGAATTAAAAAAATTCATGGAAACCAATGAAAATGAAAACACAACTGTTCAAAATCTTTGGGATGCAGCAAAGGCAGTCCTAAGAGGAAAGTATATAGCAATACAAGCCTTTCTCAAGAAACAAGAAAGGTCTCAAGTACACAACCTAACCCTACACCTAAAGGAGCTGGAGAAAGAACAGCAAATAAAGCCTAAACCCAGTAGGAGAAGAGAAATAATAAAGGTCAGAGCAGAAATCAATGAAATAGAAACTAAAAGAACAGTAGAACAGATCAACGAAACTAGGAGCTGGTTCTTTGAAAGAATTAACAAGATTGATAAACCCCTGGCCAGGCTTATCAAAAAGAAAAGAGAAATGACCCAAATCAACAAAATCATGAATGAAAGAGGAGAGATCACAACCAACACCAAAGAAATACAAACAATTATAAGAACATATTATGAGCAACTCTATGCCAGCAAATTAGATAACCTGGAAGAAATGGATGCATTTCTAGAGATGTATCAACTACCAAACTGAACCAGGAAGAAATAGAAAACCTGAACAGACCTATAACCACTAAGGAAATTAAAGCAGCAATGAATATTGTGAAGATGTCAATGCTACCTAGAGCAATCTACACATTCAATGCAAACATATTATGAGCAACTCTATGCCAGCAAATTAGATAACCTGGAAGAAATGGATGAATTTCTAGAGATGTATCAACTACCAAACTGAACCAGGAAGAAATAGAAAACCTGAACAGACCTATAACCACTAAGGAAATTGAAGCAGCAACGAATATTGTGAAGATGTCAATGCTACCTAGAGCAATCTACACATTCAATGCAATCCCCATCAAAATACCATCCACTTTTTTCAAAGAAATGGAACAAATAATCCTAAAATTTGTATGGAACCAGAAAAGACCCCGAATAGCCAGAGGAATGTTGAAAAAGAAAAGCAAAGCCGGCGGCATCACAATTCCGGACTTCCAGCTCTATTACAAAGTTGTCGTCATCAAGACAGTATGGTACTGGCACAAAAACAGACACATGGATCAATGGAACAGAATAGAGAGCCCAGAAATGGACCCTCAACTCTATGGTCAACTCGTCTTTGACAAAGCAGGAAAGAATGTCCAATGGAAAAAAGACAGTCTCTTCAACAAATGGTGTTGGGGAAATTGGACAGCCACATGAAGAAGAATGAAACTGGACAATTTCCTTACACCACACACAAAAATAGACTCAAAATGGTTGAAAGACCTAAAAGTGAGACAGGAGTCCATCAAAATCCTAGAGAAGAACACAGGCAGCAACCTCTTCGACCTCAGCCACAGCAATTTCTTCCTAGAAACATCGCCAAAGGCAAGGGAAGCAAGGGCAAAAATGAACTATTGGGACTTCATCAAGATAAAAAGCTTTAGCACAGCAAAAGAAACAGTCAACAAAACCAAAAGACAACCGACAGAATGGGAGAAGATATTTGCAAATGACATATCAGATAAAGGGCTACTATCCAAAATCTATAAAGAACTTCTTAATCTCAACACCCAAAGAACAAATGATCCAATCAAGAAATGGGCAGAAGACATGAACAGACATTTTTCCGAAGAAGACATCCAAATGGCCAACAGACACATGAAAAAGTGCTCAATATCGCTCGGCATCAGGGAAATCCAAATCAAAACCTCAATGAGATACCACCTCACACCAATCAGAATGGCTAAAATTAACAAGTCAGGAAACGACAGATGTTGGCGGGGATGCGGAGAAAGGGGAACCCTCCTACACTGTTGGTGGGAATGCAAGCTGGTGCAATCACTCTGGAAAACAGTATAGAGGTTCCTCAAAAAGTTGAAAATAGAGCTACCCTACGACCCAGCAATTGCATTACTGGGTATTTACCCCAAAGATACAAATGTAGGGATCTGAAGGGGCACCTGCACCCCAATGTTTATAGCAGCAATGTCCACAATAGCCAAACTGTGGAAAGAGCCAAGATGTCCATCGACAGATGAATGGGTAAAGAAGATGTGGTCTATATACACAATGGACTATTATTCAGCCATCAAAAGGAATGAGATCTTGCCATTTGCAACGACGTGGACGGAACGGAACTGGAGGGTGTTAATGCTGAGCGAAATAAGTCAATCAGAGAAAGACATGTATCCTATGACCTCACTGATATGAGGAATTCTTAATCTCAGGAAACAAACTGAGGGTTGCTGGAGTGGTGTGGAGTGGGAGGGATGGGGTGGCTGGGTAATAGACACTGGGGAGGGTATGTGCTATGGTGAGCGCTGTGAACTGTGCAAGACTGTTGAATCACAGATCTGTTCCTCTGAGACAAATAATACATTATATGTTAAAAAAAAAAAAGAAGAAGATAGCAGGAGGGGAAGAATGAAGGGGGGAAATCGGAGGGGGAGACGAACCATGAGAGACTATGGACTCTGAAAAAGAAACTGAGGGTTCTAGGGGGGAGGGGGTGGGAGGATGGGTTAGCCTGGTGATGGGTATTAAAGAGGGCACGTACTGAATGGAGCACTGGGTGTTATACGCAAACAATGAATCATGGAACACTACATCACAAAATAATGATGTAATGTATGGTGATTAACATAACAATAAAAAATTTAAAAAAAACACAGAAGAGTCAGGAGATTCAATGGGCTGTGTTGAGAGGAAGGGAGGGAGTGCTGAGTCATTGGGTGTTAGAAATGGGGCTCCATGAATAATTTGTAAGCATGAAATCTAAAAGGTTTGTGCAAGAATGGTTGTTGGACTTGGCGATTTTTAAGATTCTATGGTAGTTGTCAAAAGAAATAATTGCCTACAGATACAAAGCAGCTTTAAAAATATCTCATTTTATTATATTATGCCTAGAGTACAAAATGTCCAGCTGTAGCAGAAGTTGTCAGCATCCCACCGATACCCCCTTGAGTCTTATTTCAGTGCATACTGGGCTAACTTCCATCTGCACCTCTTTACCTGAGGTCTTTCACTGGCCTCCAGAGCCAGTGCTTGCATCCATAGCAGACCAGACATGCAGGGAATTAACTACCCACTGTCCCCCAGCAATCCTTGATCAATGATCAGCAGGAGGTGGTGTATACATAACTCAGCTCCCTTGCCCCTGAGGTGGGATAACACTTGGGGGCATGTTTTACACTCTTGGAGTTCCCAGGTGGAATGAATCTCCAGTTTCTCACAACAATAATTATATTGACTGTCTTTCCTTCCCTTTCTCCCTTCACCACTCCCCTACTCATACTTCCTAGGTAGGGCTCATTTCACAGATGAATTACTTATACTCAAAGCCTTGTCTTAGGGTCTGCCTCTGGAGGAACACAAACGAAGACCCCAATTATTGCCAACTAAGCAGAAAATAATTACCTAATAAATCAAAGTTTGATGAACTCAGGATTAAAAAAGCATCTATGTAAAAATATTTTTTAAAACTTGGCATTTTGACAGCACTTGCAGGCTGGAACGGTATCGATAGGCACAGCTAAATTAGAGGGTCTAACTGCCCTTGGCTTCCAGATCACTGGCTATTGAACATTGCTGCTCATTGATCTCAGCTGCACCCACCTCTCTGGGCCTACTTTCTGCCACCCATCCTTCGCTCTTGGTGTTTCAGACACTATTTATAATTCCCCCAACACACCTCCCTGTTTCATACCTCTACATCTTTGACTTTTTATTTGCTACTGTCCTAGAAATTTCTATTCATCCTTTAAAAACATATTAAACCTGTCCCTTCTTCCAGAAATCCTCTTGCCTCATTCCCCTACATCAGTGGAGTCATTCGCCACTCTGATTATTTCTATATTCTAGTATAGAATGCTACAGTTACCAATGAACTGAATATTTAAGATTGAAAATGACTTAAACTGGAGGGCATAGAAATCTACCCTGGCTTTCTCTTGCACTCACTGCCAGGGAACATGGTTTATAATGTTCAGGATAATTTTTAATGATACTTCATTTGTATATTATCTTTCCTTTGTTCCTTTGTTCTACAGCTAGTGGAGTTGGAATGCAATCACTAACCAAGTGTGCAGAACTTAAATCAGGAGAGAGCACCTTGAAAGTGACAAAATATTATTTAGTAACTTCACACAATCTTTATAATAAAAGTAAAATGTTTATGCTATCACCATAATTGAGAAGAGCAGGATACAAAATTTTGTGTGTAGCATAAATTCAAAAATTGTGAGTCTGAAAAACGTGGAAGGAAATCCATTTAATGATAATGCAGTGAATCCCAGGTATGAGACTCTGGTGATTATTTTTCTGCTTCTCTCTACTTTTTGTGTTTTCTAAGTTTTCAATAACGAGCAGGTTGAAGAAAATAACAATGACACCTTTTTCACCTGTAAGGAATGCTTTCCAACAGATCAATCACCATGGAAGAAATGTTATAAGTTATTAAAGAATTATCTACAAACCATGTCAAGAGGCCAGAAGGCTTTATGGGTAAATTCCTTCAAATGCTGCAGGAACTACATCACATCATTCTGCTGCCACCTAATTTGTTCCAGAGCATAGGAAAAGCTGAAAAGCTACAGTTTTGTTTTTTAATGAAGGAAGCATGACCCAAAAACACAGACTTGATGAATACACACACACACACACACACACACACCCTACCTATAGATTGATGACACTAATCAACATAGGCAGAAAATATTAAATAAAATACTACTCAGTCAAATTCAACAGCATCTACAAGAATTGTGCTCTACAATTAGAAAACTACCCTAGGAAAGAAAGAGTGATTTAATATTAGAAAAACTATCACTGTAACGAATAACATCAATAGGGCAAAGGAGAAAAACCAACTCAGTGGGTACTGAACAAGGAGTAGGTAAAATTTTTAAAGTATATTTCATAAAACAGGGGAAAAAAAGATCCTTAATATGATCATTGATCATTACACCTAGCTATATAAAATGTTGGTTATGAGTAACGTGCTCTGAAATCATTCTGACTTGGGTTTAAATTCTGGCTATACCATTTTCTGCTGTGAGACTTTCAGTAAATTATTTAATCTTTCTGCCTCAGTTCTGTCTGTAAAATGGGCACAATAATTTCTTTCCTCATAGGGTTGGTGTGAGCATAATTAAAGTGGTACATGTAAAGTGCGTAGTATAGTACTTGGAACTTAGTAATATTCAGTAAGTATTATAACATCTGTATACCAAATTCCATGATGATGATAATGAATCATAGTAGTGATGGTAGTAAAACTGATGTACTTCCCAATTTACTTGTGGAGATTCTTCTCCCCTACACCTCAAATGCACATGCCTGGGGGCCTTCTCCCAGGTGATTCTAACATACACCAAATGTTAAAATCTCTAAATGAGAGACACTCCTTGTAAAATTAGAAATAACAGAAGAATATAAAGTATCACCAAATTGTTGACTATGGCTCTGAAAGTTCTAGGTAATGCAACAGTCATGAATCAGAAGTGAGAGGTGTAACTATAGATAAGCAAGATGTTATTTTCAGATGACCCTTCATTAAACATAGAAAATGTAGGACAATCAAAACATTCCCCCAGGACCAGCCCTCTTAGAATCAAGAAGAAGGTTCAGGATAGTGGTCAGACATAAGATGGATATAGAAAAATAAACTTTTCAGCACTATCTATTTAGACTATATGGTAGGAAAAATTCCATACATAATAATGCTAAACATATAAAGCACCTAGAAACAATCTTTTTTTTTAAATATTCTTTTTTTTTAAAGATTTTTATTTATTTATTGAGAGAGATAGTGATAGAGAGAGAGCATGAGAGGGGGAGAGTCAGAGGGAGAGGCAGACTCCCCGCTGAGCATGGAGCCTGATGCGGGACTCGATCCCGGGACTCCAGGATCATGACCTGAGACGAAGGCAGTCGCTTAACCAACTGAGCCACCCAGGCGCCCCGCACCTAGAAACAATCTTATGCGAAGTGTGATCTACATGAAGAAAAGTCATATACTTGATCAGGTGATATAAGAGTCCAATATATGGAGAAACATACAATAGTTCTAGAAAGGTGGGCTGAATATCATAATTTGAGAAGCACTTGAGATTAGGCTTAATGCAATCCCAATAAAAATACTACTGAATTCTTTTTTTTTTTAGTGAAATGATTTGAATTCTATTTGAAGACTAAATGTGAAAGAATAAACATCCCGGAGCTTGACATACAGCAGTGCTTAATAAATGCTAGCTAACTTTCTCTTGCTGCTTAGCAAAATTCTGATGCCTCAGTGTATGGTGATCTCCCCTTCTTTGATTCCTATAATTATCACTCATTTGGCAATTACTGTACGATTTTTGGCAGGTCTACTTTCCATTGAATTTTTGGTTAATTTACATTATTGGGTCTTTAATTATTCTCTCCCAAACAGATTGTAAACTCCCTGAAGTCAAGGACTAGGTTTATATAGCTTTGAACTGAATATTTAATGCACTATGGGGAAGTGGGGGGTGACAGAGAGGTAGACCACAAAACTGTCATTAGCTCATCACTATAGAAAAAAATAAAATACCGTTAGTCACAGCTGAGGAAGTCAAACCTGGGGGCCACTAAAGCAATCCGAATGCCAAAAACAGTCCCAGAGTGGAGGAAGCCTTTTCTTAGCTAGACCAATTACTCCTGACTATCACGTTGGCTGAGGCATCACCTCATTCCTAAAATATGCTAGAGCTGATAAGGAGCTGAGGTCAATTCAATCGTCCAATGAGGATTCTTGCAAAATAGAGGTGACTAATAGAAGAAATGCATGTCTACTTAATAGCAGTCAATAACCTATGAATCCAAAGGAAGGAATGCATTCCCAAAGCTTCGAAGCAAAAGATTTCAGAATCATGTTCTGAGTGTAGGCCTGGCAGATTCTCAACGTATAGTGGCTGCAAAATACTCACTTGATATTTTAAGCATATTTTGTATGCTTAAATTTGTAAAATTTTGTTAAAGTTGAGGAGAAGATACTGTTAGTCAGGAAGTATATGTGGGGAACATAAGTATTAAATCAGTATGTGTACAGTTTCCAAGAACCATGAGTAAGCAAACCAGTTCCTGACTTCAACTGGATGTCAATTTTACCTAAATATATGCAGGGGATATTAATACTATACTTGTGTTTACTTTAACAACCACCAGGCCTGTGTGAAAATCAGCTTCACAGCCAAATAAAGTGACAAAAATGACAACTCCAAGAACATAGAAACCACTTTGCAAGTTTCGCTTGCATTTTCTGTGTAATCTCCAGAAAAGAAGTCTTAGACACTCGTACACTGGCTGCCTACCCACTTCTCGGGGGCCCCACTTAACACTCCAAGGAGGGAGGTCTTCCTAAATGCCAACATTCAAGTCAGAAAAACACCTCTAGCCTTCCAAACGTTGTCCAGGGTTCCAGCTATGGTGAACGAGTGGGTAAATCTCACCCATAACTCAGAGCTCCCCATTTCTGAGCACAGTGCCCATTCCCACACTCCCCAAGCGGAGGGAAGGACTTGAGGAGCCAGCCTCCCTGTGAGCTTAGCTTCGACATGACCACGTGGTTTCACTGTGGCCAATGACCGGCTGCTGCTGCTAATAAGGAAGGCCTGCCCTCTGTGTGTCAGCCCCAGGGCCTCGTGCTATTTGGAGTGAAGATATTGAAGACATGGCCTGCACTTTACCATGGTTTAAAATACATTTCAGAAGAGAATTTGCAAACAAAACACAAGAATTAAATAGTAATTAAAGCTAACAAGAAAAACTGCCGAAATTATGTAATATTTAACTTGACAACAGGAAGTTTCCAGATAGGTGCTGCAGACAGCAACTTAAAAAGTCATCCAGGGGACAGAGACTGCACTGTGGACAGGGTTGTTACAAGGGGCTTTAGGAGGAGTTGGGTCTTTAATTGGGAGACCACTCGGTTCAATGAGTAGGCAAAAGGGCTCTGGAGCAACACACTCTGCTTTCCAATCCTGCTTCAACTCAAAGGAGCTGTGTGGACTTGAGAATTACTTGATCCTTCTGAGCTTCAGTTTACCCACCTGTAAGATGGGAATAATAATACTATCTACCTCATCATAGGGTTGAGTAAGATAATGAATGTGAAGCAGCGTTTGATATAAGGTAAGGGCTCAACTAAATATTAGCATAATAAATAAACAAAACAACTTGACCTTGAGACACCTATTGTTTGGAAGCAGACAAAAGTGGGATAGATAATGCAGATCCCTTGGTGTTTGGTCTCCATCTCCTTATATCACTCAAGGTCTTGGTTATTTACCATAAACCTCCAGGATGTAGAGGGATTTTGGAGAACATTCACAGCCAATCAGCCTTCTCCTTAGAATCTGAATGGTAGGAACCCACATCTTTGTTTCCGGACTTTTCATTGAACGCATTTTGGGCCTAGCACACCACCATCAGAATAACATTCCAAATATTCAGAAATCCCAAGATGAAAGATCAAAATAACTGCTTGACCCAGAAGGGAGGGCAACACTGAACTTTCCTGAAACCAGACTTAAGAGTCACTCTGACACTCAAGATTTGTGTCCCTAACACATCATTGAGAAAGATCTTTTCAATTAAGTGAAAACTTGATCCAATCTAAATGTTTGGAATCTTGTAGACAGATCACCCCCTCTCATCCCTCCCGTGTATTAACACTACCCCTCCCCCTATGATCTTCATATTATTTCATTTTCATATTGTTCAGCAAATAATGGGCTGAAATTTTGCCTCCATTGATCAGATGTTTGGCATTATATAGCTGAAGCCAGTAAGTAGAAAACAACTCATTCAAGAGACATTCTAGCCAAGAAAGGGCAATAAATGGGCCATTTCACTATCACCCATAACGATTCCCAAATCCCACATTTCTATATATGATCTGGCAATTATTATTACGGATTGAGGATTTTAAAGCAATTTCTGCTGTTCCAGGTGCAAGCATAGTTGTTTAATTGGTGTTTGTTAGCTTAGGAGGAGGGAGTTTATTGGATTCCTTCTGTATGGCCTCCCAAAATCCAGCTGTAAAATTTAGACTCCCTTGCAAAACAATTTCACACCTCAGTATATAGATTCAGGGAAATATGTAGAGGAGTGAAGAGAGAGCTAGCTATTGAATAGCAGCTTTCAGAGGTGAACAGAAAGGGCCAGCCACGATGTCCTTCGGCTCCATGTTTCTGGAGGACACCTTTGGCCGTAGCACCAGATTGCCAGGTTGGCAGAAGTTTCCGGCAAGTGCTGTGCCTTTGCCTTCAGGGTGAGACCTGTCACACTTTTTCTTCTCTCACACCATGGGGTGGGAGGCAAGTCAGAGAATCTACAGTCAACATAAAAGTCAATTTTTATAATCGCTTCTGTGCCGAATGGCCCACTTTCCTGCTTGTGCTTGGGGACTTCATCATATTAAGAGGCAGCAAAAGAGGTACGTTCTATTCAGCAACTAGATACATCTCTAGGCGATCTCTGTGAGAGCAGAGGGGCTCACAGACCAGCTTGCAACTCCCTAGCAACCACTATCCCAAGTTCTCACAGGTCACCTTCAAGGAGACTCCTAGGAATACATGTCTCTCTTTAATCATGGACCACAATTTTTAATACATAGAAAGTGCATTCATACACACCCCTAACTAATGCATTTTTCTTTTACAAAGCCAACAGTCGGACCGGGGCTAGGCCAACCCTAGTTTCTTCAACTGCAGTCAGTTAGTATAGGCCCTCAGCCTATCTTGCTTGGATGACTGGTAGCCCTTTCCCATCTGTCTCACTGTTTACCAGCCTCCTGTAATTCAGTTCATCCTCCATACCAATACTTTGAGCTATCTAAGAGACGGGGAGAACGTCGGAGTCCAGAGGTTTAGAAGCTCTTACAGTACCCTATTGCTATGGGATGGAAGCCAAACATGGTTTAATGAAAGACCCTGCCCTCCCTTCTCATCTACTCCACCTCAACAATTTTATGAAAGCTATTTCGAACTTTTATTTCTGGAAGATTCTTTTGCATGCTTAAGCTTCTGTAGCCTCCATATTCCCTATTTCTGCTTAGAGGCTTGGTACTCCTTTTCCAAAGGTCACCTCCTCTGTGAAGCCTTCTCTGATGACCCTTACACCTAGGTTAGTTTCTTCCCACTTTGTGCTCCTGGAGCTCTCAGTACCCATTTATATCATAGCAGTCGTCATACAGGCTTTAAAAGACTGGTTATCCTATAAGGAGAAGGAATGGTTTTACTCCCATTTCTATCTCCTGGCACAAACTGAGTACTCTGTAAGTGGCCAGTGGAAGAATGAATGAAAGAGTACATCCTTGCTGCTTAGGAGGCGCTGGGCTTGTGTCTTTACTTTCCTTGGTGTCTGCACGCATGGACTATACTCTGCCTTCAGCTATGTTCTCACAGATGTGTGCCACTGATCTAACCAGCTGGGCAGACAACCAGACTCCAGGTGCCTGTTTCCAATGGTAGATGAATTCCAGTGCATAACCACCAACGCACCTCCCAACACTGAGCTATCCAGAATATAGCTCCATGAGGGTAAAGATTTGAGCCCAGGAGGGTGCCTGGTTTATAGTATATGCTCACAAAGTGGAAGGACAGAGGAACACCAGCTGAGGATCAATATCATCTCTGTGCTGGAGAAGTCCCACGTTGGGCTCAAGTTCAACTTCCTAACAAGGTATGTGTTTGAATAGAATATGGCTCCATCTCAGAGGGTGAGGACTCTGCTTCTTAACACCGTGAAAGTGACTGACTTCTCCAGAAGGATATACCAGGTGCAGGTGGCCTATTTGTTGGGGCCCCTTTCAAGATTTATCGTCTGTGAAGATCCCCCTGTGTCTAGTTAGTCCTTCCTTTTCCTAACCTCTCCCAACACACATTTTTGCCAGTTAATTATAATCAGTACTCTGTGTGTTTTCATCTTGTTTTCCCACCTGAGTAGGTGCCAATGTGGATACATCATTTTTTAGACCCCATAGTGAGCAGCCCCTGTACCAAGCACAGTAAGTGCTCAACCAATTCTTGTTAGATTGAAATGTAAAGGACTTACAAATCTCGAGGGATTAAACGTGTGTATGTGTCATCACAACAATTAGCATGGGAATTCCTCTTAGAAAGGAACTAACTACACCGAGGAAAGTACATTATTGATTGGGCCATTTGGGAGTGAAACAATAAAGCCTCCAGAACAAGTCTGGAAGGAAAAAGCAGAACTGGATGACAAGGGCAGAACAGGAAATTAATTGCTCTGCCCAGAAAGTGGAAGGAAAGAGGGAGTGGGAAGGGAGAAAGAAGCCCCTCCCATCTGGCCAGAGCCTGGAGCCTGGGTTGGCAGGGATGGACTTTCATTCTCCTAAATGTTTTAGGTTTGCCTTGTGCAAGGGATTTGTTTGTGGGATTGTTCACTGCTATTTTCTATCAATGAAAAAGTGGAGTGTTATAGAGAGATCATCATAGGCCAGAGCTGCATTGGTACGTGTGAGCTATACATTGAGGGAATTCCCCTGAAACAAGAGCTCAGAGGTGGAGGTGAAGGGAAAGCCATGAATCTTCTCTTCCTACCCTCAACCCCCAGATACTGGGAGGATGGGGGTCTCACTACAAGTGGGGTGAGGTTCAAAGAGCTTTAGTAGGATCTCAAAGGGCAGATACTGAAAATGACCTGTGCATTACACATGGATTATGGGCAGGAAAGATGTGTGCCTACAATCAATAGGGATGAAGACACTGAGGTCCTGAGGAGGAAAGTGACTTGGCCAAGGTCACTCAGCTCTTTGGTGAAGAAGTCAGTCACTTTCACAGTGTAAGAAGCAGAACTCGGACTTTCCCCACACATGATTCCCTCTACTCTGTGCAATGCCTCTGTCCTTAAATTGACCATGGGGGCCTCCACACAGTGTCTGTCCAAGACCGTGGCATTTGTTGGACTTATAATTGGACAAATTGAGGTTACTGTCTATGCCAGCAAGGGCTATTGTTTATCTCAAGGCTGGGATCACATCTGTGCCGACTGGCCATCCGGGAGAGCCATCTGTCGTTTGGGGGAATCCTAAGGGGATCTGGCACGGGTGGACGAGGTCCTGGGAATGGGCCGAATCCAGGATGCTGCTAGTAGCCTCCAGGCCTCAATTACCAAGAGCCTCTTCACCTTGTGCTGCCTTTACTTGTCTGCTGGAGGAGCTCACGAAGGAGTTCTTCATGGCTGCTGGCATCTCATATGGCAGATACGGACACTGGAGATTTGCTTCCACCAGTCTCAGGATCCAGAGCCGGGAGATGCATCATAAGGGAAGGTCCTCTCTGGGAGCCTGCCTGCCCTGTTCATGCCCTTTCTTCCCAGGTAACCAGGGTGGCTTAGTGGAGTCTGCGAAATTCATTTCGCTCTCCCTGTGCGCTGGGCTTCTTTCCTGACACTGACATTGCCCTGGGGGTACAGATAGGCATAATGAGGCGGAAATTGGGGGGATGCTGCAGGTCAAGGCGGCCACAGCCTTACCCGTTCACTCACAGCCACCAGGTTTGAGTAATGGCTGTTCCCGAGAGCCCGAGACGCAGGGGGTCACAGGCAGCCTGTCTCCTCCGGGGTCTGGGAGGGCTGAGGAGAGGAACCGCCTGTTCCAGTGTTGATTACAGCAGCAACCAGCGCAGAGGGGAAGAGAATGGAAATGCTATGCAAATACAGCAGAGGCTGCTTTTGTCTCTTCTAACCACAAGCTCTCAACATTGGATAACAACATCAAAACCGCAAATTTCTTTATCCCTGCTACTGTGTGAAGTGATGACTTCAAGAAAGGGAGGTTAAGGAGATTTAGTCGGGGTCAGCCAGCAAATCAGGAAATCCTGGAAATGATTCAGTCTCTCTGCTCTTCTCCAACTACTACCCTTCCCTGTTTTCTGTTGCTGTTCAAATATGAAGCTGTGTGAGCAAACAGAAAACGCCGTAGGTCTTTTCTAGTAGGAACGCAAACAGGCTAAAAGCCATCTCCATTTTTGACTATATGGGAATAACTTTGAGGCTTTTTTTTTTTTTTTTTTAAAGAGGGATGGACAGAGATGGCAGGGAGGGGCAGAGGGAGAGGGACAGTGAGAATCTCCACGCTGGGCGTGGAGCCAGATGTGGGGCTCAATCCCAGGACTCTGAGATCATGAGCTGAGCCAAAATCAAAAGTGAGACACTTAACTGACTGAGACACCCAGGCACCCTCTTCTTTCTTTCTTTTTTTTAAATGATTGCCACAGTAAAAATTTGAAGGGAGGGTGGGGAGTGGGGTTGGGGGTGGGGAGGGTTTCTGAACCAGAAGAGCTGCCCCAGAAGTAATCCATTTTCTGTAGGGAGAAGCAGGCCTGTGATTGACCTGTGTGTATATCTCTCAGCTGCTTAAGGACCTATTGCGATGCAGGTTTGGATCTGGAGGAGTGCAGGAAGCGCATGCTTACTGACTTTTAGAAGACTCAGAAGTAGAGAATGACCTTGGAAACCCACTCAAGACTACCCTCTGATTTGGAGGGTATCTGATTCTAACAGCGATAAAGGTCTTTATTCCAATGTCACCTACTTCATGAAGTCTTCCCTGGACCTCCCCTCGCCCATTCCATGTCCTCTCCCTAGCTTTGTTTTTTCTCTTAACTTTTGTCACTATTTACCATATTATATGTTTTATTTATCACTAACATCGTGTTATTTACTTATCTATCTTGTTTCTGTTTTCTTCCCTAGTAGAATCTAAGCTTCACGATGGCAGAAATTGTTCTTATTTTGTCCACTGTTTATCCCCAGTGTCTAAAACAGTACATAATAGCACAGGGAGATGCTCAAATAAGATTTGTTGAATAAATGAATGAAAGAAGATCAGAATGATAAATAATCAGATGCTTACAAAGGATCTACTACATGCAAAGCACTGGTAGCTAATTTAAACAAGTATAAACCAATTCCAATTCAGCTGTGAGGGCTGCCATAACAAGATACTGAAGACTCAGTGCTTAAACACAGAAATTTGTTTTCTCATAGTCCTGGAGCTAGAAGTCCAAGATCAGGGTGTTGGCAGGTTTGGTTTCTTCTGAGGCCTCTCTCTGCCTTATACATGGCCACCTTCTCACTGTAGTTTCACGGAGTCGCCCCTCAGTCTATGTGTGTGTACCCCCAGTGTCTCTTTGTGTGTCCAAATTTCCTCTTCTTCTAATGACACCAGTCAGACTGGATTAGGGCCCACTCTAACAGCCTCACTTCAGTCACCTTGTGAAATGCTCTATCTTCGAATACTCTAACACCCTGAGGTCCTAGGAGTGAGTCCTTCAATGTATGAATTTTGGGGGGACAAATCTTAGCCCATAACATCCTCAAAAGGATTAAGATATGTTAGAAAAATAAGATATAAGTGCTTGGATATTAAAAATAGATCAGGGAAAAGGGCGTCTGGGTGGCTTAGTTGGTTAAGTGGCCAACTCTTGATTTTGGCTCAGGTCATGATCTTAGGGTCGTGGGACGGAGCCCAGCATCAGGCTCCATGCTCAGCGGGGAGTCTGCTTGAAGATTCTCTCTCTCTCTATCCTCTGCCCCTCCTCCTGCTCATGCGCTCCCTCTAAAATAAATAAATAAATAAATCTTTAAAAAGTATATTGGAGAAAGAACAAATCAAATATAAGAACTATACATGTACAAGATGAATGAAGTGGTATAATGTGGTAGGTATACAGTACTCCTTATTAGGTATTGGGGAAAATTACATATACATCTGAGCCTTGCTTCTCATTTGGAAAACAGAAATAACAGAATCAATGAGAAGATTAAATGGGAGAATGTATGCCACATTCCCAAGAGCTTGGCATGCAGTAGGTGTTCAATAAATGCTGCTTACCTCTTTACATCTCATCAAAAAGAGGACATTCATTTTAGTGCCACATATTAACAGGAGCATTGATAGCACTGTGAAGACTGTCTTTTCTAGGTGGTTCTCTTTCTTTTTTTACCCCAAAGTGTTTTTCTGATTATGAAATAATTCCTACTCATGTTAAAACTCAAACACCATAGAGATGAGGTAGAAAGTGAAGGGAACCCCATAATAATACACTTCCTGGCAGAAAATAACCACTGTTCACAGTGCAGTATATAGCTTTCAGCCTTCTTCTCTATTTTTATGTAAACATATAATCTGTTTTTCATATAAACTAAAGTGATTAGTAATGGGCTTCTTTCTATGCCAATATGTACAGATCCCACCCATTCGTTTTTATATTTACATTTTTCATTATAATGGGGAAGAGGGAGGAGAATAGGAAGACTCCTGTCAAAAGAGTTTGAAGGGGGTGCCTGGGTGGCTCAGTTGGTTAAGCGACTGCCTTCAGCTCAGGTCATGATCCTGGAGTCCCTGGATCGAGTCCCGCATCGGGCTCCCTGCTCGGCGGGGAGTCTGCTTCTCCCTCTGACCCTCCCCCGTCTCATGCTCTCTCTCTATCTCATTCTCTCTCTCAAATAAATAAGTGAAATCTTTAAAAAAAAAAAAAAAAAAGTTTGAGGAAGGCTCCGTTACACAAAGGTAACTTGATTTCTTTTCCCTAGAACTGCTCAGAGCCTTTAAGATACACTGTGACCATCCAAGAGGCTGATACAGTAAGTGGTATGTGCCAGTTTTTGTGTCTCAGCCATAAACCTATCCACTTAACTGGGTTTGCAGGGCTGGCGGGCTGGGACTGTGCAGACCTCCACCTGCTTTGCGACCTGGCCCCCTGATACGCTCTGCCACTAAGGGGCGCTGAGGGGGCAACAGGGAGAATGGAGGAGGAACTTCCCGTTTGTTTCCTGTCCACTGCTCTAAGCGTCACCCCAGCAGCACCTGGAGTTGGCAGCAGCAAGTACTTTATCATAGCAGCGGCTGAATCCACTTTGTTCTTTTTCCAACATTTGCAGAACCAGCCTCATTGCATAGGAGATGCCAGCATCAGCTGGCTAGCACCCCTCCTCAAGAGGTCTGGGTTCCAGACTGATGGGAGCTCTTCTTCCTCTAAGCTCAGAGTCTAGCACCTGAGAAGCAGCAGCTCCCTCCTCAAAGGCCTAAGTTTTAGCAAGTTGGTCCCCCTCCTGTAAGCTTCTAGGGTTTAATAAGAACCAGCCCTATCAATACCCGCTGGTATATTTAATAATACCAGACCTAGGGGTGATCACTGCTTCCTACAGTTGCTACATTTGTGATAACTTAGTGTTCTTGTTCTAGTGTTCTTGTTCGCCTTTTCAGTTACTTAGTTAACAATTTCATATCTCTCTTTATATGAACTTCCTTCTGTTCAAATAATTGGTAGGTTTCCATCTCCTCACTGACCTCTGACTGGTACCTGACATTTCCAGGCCGTATTTGACTATGTCCTTTTCGTCGAGGGACAGCTCAGATGTTCAGCCATCTGCCAAACACTCCTGGAGAAAGGTGGCTATGAGCATTACCATTAAGCTAAAAAAATATGATTGTTAAGAAAGGCTCAAATTAGCTCCGTGAACCTGTAGAAATAAGGGAAGGTAGAGCGAAGGCTGTATTTGCCACCAATTTTAATATGCAATCATCATTTTTCAGCAACTAGATCTGCCATTAGTGAAAAGACTTTGAAGAATCACCAAAATGCGTATTGAAAGTTAACCCTAAGGGTTTTTGTTTGAGCCAAGACTTGCAGATCCAGAACATTTAATCTTCATTTGAGTTCATTTTATCATTTCTTAAAGTCTTTTAGTCATTTTAGCTTAATCATTTATCATGTTCTTTTTCTCTTAGATTTGCGGATTGGGACACCTTTGCTTTAAAATATAGTACTCAACCCAACAAGCCATGAATATTCTCTCTCCACTTTACAAAGCTAATTAAATTCTCTTTCCTACAATAGTATTGATTCTTCCTGCCAACTTTTCCTTTAAAATATCCTTCACACTCATCTTTTCCTATTCATTTCAGACGCCACAACTTTCCTTTGCATCCTTCCTCTCCCGCTGGCTTGCTACAAGAACCTTTCCCCAATTCTTCCAACCTCCAGCTGCTCCCTATTCCAGTTCACCCTCTGTGCCACTACCTGACTGATTTACTGAGTTCAGCAATTCTCCTGGTCAAAACCCTTCAGAGGTCCCCAACCGCCTACATCTCTAACTTCTTAGCATAGTGTTCAAATTCTTCTCAGTTTGATCGCCAGCAACTCATCACTTCCCTGAACCTAATGCTCCAAACCTATTTACTCACTGTCTTAAATTGGATCTTTGCTTTTTGGCCTTCAAGTGTGTATTCATCTCACTGTCCCATCAACAACGCCCTACCTGTTCTGACTCCCATCCAAATATTGTCAGGTCTGCAAGGCCCAACGTAACACCCCTCTCTGAGCAATCACTCCTTACCACTCCAGTATACTGGTCTTGTCCTTGCCTTCCTTGAACTCCTATAATGTTTAGTTTTTTACCCCTTAATAATACTAGCTACCATTGACCGAGCACTCACTGTACAGCAGTACTTATGTGGATATTTTATTGTCACTAATCGACAACCCTTCATCCTGTTTCAGATGAAGAAATTGAGACTCAGATTGGTTAAGCGTTTCCTAAGGTCATACAGCTTGCTAAGAGGTGGCATCAAGAGTACAGCCTTCTGGGCGCCTGGGTGGCTCAGTCGGTTAGGCGACTGCCTTCGGCTCAGGTCATGATCCTGGAGTCCCGGGATCGAGTCCCACATCGGGCTCCCTGCTCGGCGGGGAGCCTGCTTCTGCCTCTGACCCTCCCCCCTCTCATGCTCTCTCTCTCTCATTCTCTCTGTCTCAAATAAATAAATAAAATCTTAAAAAAAAAAAAAAAGAGTACAGCCTTCTTTCTCCAACACTACTGTGCTGCTACCTGTGGATCTTCAAGTCAGAAGACCCAGGTTTACCCCAGGTTCTGTCACTAACTAGCAGGTAAATCTTGCACAGATCACTTCACGTCTATCGACTTTAATTTCTCATCTCTGAGGCCCCTTCCATCACTAACATTCAGAGAGCCAGTTCGCAAAGGGTCACGAATCCCATTATGGTCTTCTAGATGAGAGAAAAGATCTCAGACAATCCAGACTGGTGTTTTTATTGGGCCTTTAATTCCCAGGAGAGAGGAAATGTGGTGGGGTCGGGACACCAAAACGATTAGTCTTTGCAGGATGCTTGGAGGCATCTTGTCATATTGAATTAAGCATTTATCTTTATTTAGAAACTCCGGAAATTTTACAGGAAGGGTTTGTTAGGAGAGAGTTTAAATTGTCAACCTGCCATAGAATCACAGATGAACAAAAGCTGGGGAAAGTTCTTTTTCCCCTTGATAGCAGAGGGGTTTGCCTTTTCATTTTGTGGGCCCTGTGGAAGAGCAGACACATGTCTCTTTTTTGCAGACAGGAGATTTTGTTTAGCAACTGCCAAAGCAACCTGGGCCTAACCCCATGGTAGCTGGAGATCTGCAGCTTTTGCTCCAACATCTATCCTGACCCTTGAGCCTTACAGAGTGAAATCACACAGCACTGACAAAGAACTCTGCCAGTGAAATAGGAAGCCAATATAAAGACAGGGGTGTTAAAAATCTCAAAATCATTGTTCAGCTGAATCCCTCAATGTTTTTAACCTTGACCCAAGTTGTAGAAAGAACAGTCTTAGGAGGTAAGCAAACTGAATTTATAACCCTACCATTGGTATTCACCTCTCTGAGTTTTGGGTTTTCTTTTGTAAAATGAGGGTCACACCACTTACCTTATTGCATGGTTTTTAGAACCAGAGGAAATGATGAGCATAAATCACCTACCCCACTGTAGGTACTCAACAAAGGTTACCTTCTCTCCCCATCTGTACCTTAAATAGTTAACCGAATGCCAGCAACTAAACTATATTTCTAAATTCAAACTGAGGTGGGAGGGGGAATTTGGATGGTGTGTCTAAGAAAAAGGCCACATGAACACTATCTATCCCTCTTTGCACATTTTCTCTTCGTTTCAATATCGCATTTGTCAATCTTGCAAGAAAGGAAAAAAAAATCACTCATTGTTTAGGAGATTTCATGCTTTCCCCTCCATCCTGCTTCTTGAGGTAAATCCTAAAAGAGTCAGCACAGCATTTCTCAGCACTGTTACCACCAATCCTAGGAAGCGGGTTCTTCTAAGCATGCTTTTAAGTGCTTGCATGACTAATAAAGTGTGACATGGCTGAGATTTGCTAGGCTTCTCTTCAGGAGTGTACATTCTAGCTGACAAAATATAGCTAAATTTAGCTGCCTTTAGACAACAAGCGTCTTCCAAACAAAAATGGCCTCAAAGGCGAAAATGAGCCATGACATGTCTCTGTCCTAACATGGATTTGTCCAGCCCTTGATCGGTGCCCCAGCTCAGCAGAGTTGCATGTGCCCATGAGCAGCGTGTGAGCTGTGTCCATGCTGACAAGGTGGGCACAAGGTGAGGTGTTCCTCTCATAGTCTCTGACCCAAGAGTCCTTACCGAGGTTGGAGAATGGGTGTTGGACGTGTAGGGTAGGAGCACACCAAGCAGGGACACAGGGACAATAATTATAATATCCAAGGCTTCCACAGCACCGTCTGTGTGCTGGTCTGTGCTCCAACCACTGCACTCCGTAGCCTCTAATCATCACATATCATGCCTGGAAGAGAGCCCAAAGACCATCTAACTTAACACCCCTCTTTTGTGCATGGGACAACCAAGGCCCAGAAAGGTGAAGCAACTTGCCCCGGGTCCCATGGCCAACGTGTGGCCCACCTGAAGCAGGAAGGCCATGCCCCTAACTCTCGGTCAACTTAAAACTGCTTCAAAGGAAAGAAAGTGTGAAAAATCTGCTGGGACATATGGGAGGCACTTTGCGGAGGAGAATCATATGTTGCTGAAGCATTCTGAGAGCTAAAACTGTCTCCCTTCCAGTCCAAAGTTTGTGTAGTTGGATCCAAAACACTGTGAATGCATTTGGCATGATCACAAAGAAGACACTGACCTGGCTGTGGCAGGCAGGGGCAATGAGTGTGACATGGGACATTCCCTGAGTTCAGCAAGAGACCCAAGAGCAGCCAGGTCAGGACACCGATTGATGGCAGGCTCAGACTCAGAGACTCAAAGGAAGACAGCCACAATTTACCTGGGGGTGTCAACTATGGAGCGTGGAAAGGAAACAGAATGGAGCCTTCCAGCCCATTGCTAGAATTCCAGATGCAGGCACATCCTCTGTGTGCTGGGCATTATTTGTTGGCACTTGTCTCACTCCCCACCCCTTCGGGGCTCTCCCAGTGTCTCAGGGAATGATAGCTGGGAGCTGTATTTCCTAGGCTCCTGTGTCAGCAAGGTTCCTGCAATGGTTTAGGTTCTGCCTGTGAGATGCACTTAAATGAGTGTTGGAAGAGACATAGAAGTCATTTTTCCTCTGGCAGTGCTAGTGAACATATGGCTTTGGCTCCATGTTATCAGTGGCTTCCATGTTCTCCTGACTGTCAGGGGTTGCAGGGCCAGCTGTGACCATTGCCCATGGTGATTTTCTGCAGTTTCTTGACCCCTGGGAGGTGTCAGTAGCTTCCCAATTCTCAGAATCACAGCTCTGGTGGCAAAGCTGAAAACTAGTGGCTGCCCTTTGCTTTAATTTATGCAGCCAGTCCTTCCAAAGCTTTTGAAAGCCTACTTCTTTGTGTTAAGTCTTTTTCTGTGTGAAATATCTAGAGTGGTTTCTATCCTCTCAACTGAACACAGATCACCAATACATTTAGTGATAGTAAGAAATAATTTATTGAACACTTCCCATATGCCAGACCTATCTATACTAAGCATCGTCTCATTCAATCTTCACTGTAACACTATAATCATTTGCATTTTACAGATGAAAAAACCTGGAGGAATAGATGGATAAGATAGCTTTGCCTGGGTTCACCTAGTTCGCAAATAGTAAGCCAAGACTGAACCCAGGTTATCTAACTCCACAACATACACTCTTAGCCACTTTGCAAAACAACCCCCTTCGTTTTAGAATTACAGTCTGCTTCAAAAGAGTCATACTTAAGATCCATCTGGGACAAATTTAATCTCAAAGGAAAAAGAAAGCAGGGTTCAGGCTTCAATGAGAGAGACTATGGAAGCCATTCTTTGCCTCTCCCTTCTGATCCCTCCTTCTGCAGCTGATGAAATTCTATGAACACACATCAGGTTCCATGTATCTGACCCTCCGCCTCGTGTAGCCTCTCTCTGTAACTCCTCACCATAACTAGCGTGCTAGAGATTACTGCCCTTGTTTTGTGGATGAGGCCAGCTCAGATCTCCTCTTGAGGCCTTCTTTACTTGAGTACCCTGTGGCTGCCCCAGTCAGAAGGAAAGCCTTCCTCGCCCTACGGTCATGACAGATTGTTCCTAGGGATCTCAATCCACTTTGAATTAGGACGAGTTGCTTGTATGATTGCCTCTCCTATGGGTTTGGAAATATCAGTTGTCAGGCGGCAGCTTCAAGGCAGGACCTTGAAGAACTCCCCGGCTCTTTAATGGGATCTCTGTGTTAGTAGAACTCTGACCATCAGACTTCGGCCACACAATCCCCTCAGCACCTCTTCAAGATCCCATTTCCTGGTACTTCATCTGCTTCTCTAAGTTTCTGTGCATGGCTCCTGACCACCACTCTGATTCTGGTGTGTGCTTGCTTAGCTCTGAGTGTCCTTTGACCTGACACCTGCTAATTGACAGGTAAAGACAAAATGGCACTGGACGTATACTGGTACAACTCTCACGGGTCTCACTTTTCCTTTTCCAGAAATATTTCTAGCACTCATGTGGTGTCTTATTCCTCAGCCCCATCCCTGAGTGTCAGACAGCCTTTAGGTTTCTCACTGACACCACAGTGACTCATTCATAGTAGAGATTCAGGAAATGTTAGTTGAATTGAAATGAAAGTGAACGTCCATAATTTGGAAGAGCCCCAACAAAAGAGTCACTCAAAGTGAGGCACCAAAGAAGAAAGAAGGTGTCATCTGCCATCCCAGGGGCAGATGGAGGATGAGGATGTCCCAAAAGGTATTTGACAAGGTGTTTGTCCATTTGATCAGAGAATTCAGACAAAACAGATTCGATAGGATCCAAAAGAAAGAAGGAAGATGCATGAAAAAAACTGGAGGTGGGGACCACATGGGGCTTTATGAAGCTGAAAGGCAGACCCAGGGAAGCAATTGTCAGGGGATAAGTGTCAAGAAAAGACTTTGTAGGGAACGGAGAGGCACAGGGGGGAATGGGAGAGGAGAGAGCAAGCTCTCAGAAGATGGAATATAAAATAGGGAAACGGGTCAAAAGTTGAGGAAACAGATTAAAAGGGAACAGAGATGAATAAAAAAAGAAGAAAGGTGAGAGAGGGGGAGAACGACAACTACTGATTCTACCAGGCATTCAAAATGGCCAGAAAGATCACTGCAAAGTCCTTCATATGAACTAAATGAGCTATATGCATACTGGGAGGTTTCTGTCATTGTTCTGAAGTTTTTGACTTCTCCGAAACACATCCAGCATTCACATGGTATCAGCTGGTGGAAGTATCAATAACAAACAGCCCCAAGTGTCGTTGGCTTAACACAATCAAGGTTTATTGCTTGCTTACACCATAGGCCCACTGTGGTTCACCTTGTGCTCTGCTCTACATTGTCCTCCCCTAGGGTACCAGACTGAGGGGGCTCCATCTCCCCAAGTCCATGAATAGTGAGACAGAAAAACAGAACAGAGAGTCATGCACTGGCTCTTAAAGCTTAGGCCTGGGAGTGAAGCAGGTCATGTCTACTGACATTTCATGGACCATCAGCAAGTCACACGGCTGTGATTGACATCAACGGAAGAGGAAGTATAATCCTACTATGTACCTCAAGAACTAGAACTATTTAATTCACAGAATTAATGACCATGATGTGGCAAATCCCGGGTTCTCTATTTCTAGCCTGGGGTATTTTCTTTTTTTAAAATATATATATATTTTAAGATTTTATTTATTTATTTGAGAGAGAGAGAATGAGAGAGAGCACATGAGAGGGGGCAGGGTCAGAGGGAGAAGCAGACTCCTTGCTGAGCAGGGAGCCTGATGCGGGACTCGATCCAGGGACTCCAGGATCATGACCTGAGCCGAAGGCAGTCGCCTAACTGACTGAGCCACCCAGGCGCCCTAGCCTGGGGTATTTTCTTTACCAGAATTTACAGAGCCATCAAGCAGCAGAGCAGGAAGGGACCTACCAAGCTATCTAGCCCAACTTTCTGTATTACTGGTAGTGAAACTGAACCTCCAAGAGACGAAGTGACTTCTTAAGGACCACACTGCTGGTGGGACGGCCAGGTTCCTGATTCCCAGCTTTCCATGCTGCTTGTGCCACATCGAGGCACTTCTATTAGCCTAATAAATATCTACTCATTTGAACCACCAGATTCATTTCATTTTGGAACAGGGTTTTAATTACTACTATAAGAAAAGCAAGGGTTTCTTGCCAAATGCCTTGGTGCTGCCAAGTTCCTTGTACCTCCAATAATGAATCCCAATGATATAAATAAATAGAAAGCAATTAAGAGTTTGAAATAAGAATTTGGGTAGTATTAGAGAGAAATGTTTGATGATACACATTATCACTTCTACAAAACATAGAATTATTTTTGGCCATTAGAAGAGGTATGCATAACTGTGTGCATGTGCGTGTCCATCTCTGTCTCTCTCAGTCTCTCTCTCTCTCTATATATATATATATACACACATTTATTTATATACATAATATTTATATATATGTATAATTTGCATCTATGTAGAATATTTCCATAAGGATGCCCAAGAAAGTAGTAATAGTGGGAGGGGATCAACAATGAAGAGAGAGACTTTCACTTTCCATACACCCTACTGTTATCATTCGGATTTTTCCACAATGTATTACTTTTTCAATAAAAATAGTTAATAAAACAATAAAAGAAGATTTTTAAAGTAACAGATGTCAAAAAATGCTTAATGGGACTCTGCAGTATCTTTTAGAGTAACATGAAGTAGAACAAGATGAGGAAAAAGACTAAAATGGAAGCAACTGACAGCACTTACCAGCAGGCAGTACATTTTTTAGCAAGTTACAATATATTTTTATGTCAGACAAGCATAATTTAAATATCATTAGGCTGGGAGAGTTAAGTTCTGGGTTCAAGACCCCAAATGTGCCATAATCGTTTGCTATTACTTTGGGAGGAAATCACTTGAACTTCTCCATACTTCAGATTTCCTATCTGAATAGCCCAAGATTTGGCTTTCCTTTACCAAGGTCTGCTGGTGCACTGGCCACTTGGGTTTTATTGGAGAGTCAGCACAGGCAGCGGAGAGATCAAGGACCCTGGAAACAGACATACCCTGGTTTGCATTCCACACCACCCACTGATTAACTATGAGACCTTGAGCAAATTGCTTCATCTCTCTTCATTTTCGATAAGGTTGGCTAATGTCTGCTCTTCAGAACCACAGTAAAGATGAACGAAATGGCAATATAAAGAACTCCTGATCCTTGATGGCACTCAGAAAGTTTAAATTCCCTCCCGAAGCCATCTCAACAAACCTGAGTGAAAAGATCCCACAGCGGAAGAGGACGGCAATCATCCCTGTCTGGTGTTGAATTCTTCCCTTTAAGTAAGTCTATGTGGACATAAACAAAGATGGAACAGGCCCAGACAGAAGAGACAAACTTCTGGTGATCGGAATCTTTTTTCCCTAACACATCTAGCGCTTGGTCCTAGCCAGTATTTCTCTAGAGTGTCTTCTCAACAAGGAATAGGCATCTTCACAGAGGAGCCCCACCACAACAACAATTTTATAGTTTATAAGATGCTTTCATATACTATTCCATTAAATCCCCCAAACAAGTCGTGACTCCTTCATCCACTTATTCGGTCATCTCTTCAGAAAATATTTATTAACCATCTACTGTGTGCCAGGCACTGTATTATATGCTAGCAATACACTGATAGACAAAAACAGCTGTATTACCTGTCCTGAGAAATCCTGCCACTTAATGGGGAGAGACAGACATCAAACAAATAATCACACAAATAAATGATAAATGAGGTCTGTGCTAAGTGCTTTTCGGGCTGAGGGGATGGTATGTGCAAAGACCCTGTGGCAGAGGGAGAAGGGATCATGCTATTAGAGAACAATAAGATCCTAAAGTCACACTGGCTTAGCATGAAGTGACTGCAAGGAGACCCTCGAGAGGTGGGTTGAGGTGGGGTAGGCTCTACAGGACAAAAGAGAGGTGACAACTAACATTTGCCAGGGCTTCCACTCAGAGCCCTGAGCTGACACGGTTCACTGAAGAATATGCTGCCTTGTAAGCAGGTGGAGGAGAGGGGACTAGGATTGGCAGACACAGGTTAAGTCATCTGTGCTTTCTGAATAAAATTCAAAAAGCCTGATGGAGTCACTGTCCTGTTTATATCTACTAAAAGCTCTACAAGGGAGGGTGGAGGGTGAAGAGAAGGAAAGATGGGGTTCACAAGCCTTATTTCAAAAGTAGAGCAAATGAGGCTAGATGATGGTTAGGGGAAGATGAGGACTTGGTGGCTTTTCTTTAATAAGAAATTCATGGTGGGGTGCCTGGGTGGCTTAGTCGTTAAGTGTCTGCCTTCGGCTCAGGTCATGATCCCAGGGTTCTGGGATCGAGACCCACATCAGGCTCCTTGCTCAGCGGGAAGCCTGCTTCTCCCTCTCCTACTCCCCCTGTTTGTGTTCCTCTTCTTGCTATCTTTCTCTCTGTCAAATAAATAAAATCTTAAAAAAAAAAAAAAAATTCACAGTGTAGCCACATCTCTCCTCAGTTCTTTCTCCTAACCCACAGATGCCTGCATTTACTATTTTTGATAATGGTCTTTGGAAATTGTCCCAGCCCCCAGAAACCAGACAGTAAATGAAGTGCGTCTGCCATTGTAGGAAGCACCTTGACATATGGGGTACCCTCCACAAATTCAAGACTACTGCAATTTCTGTCAATATTTTCTCAGTGAGAACTGTGGGCTGTACATCTTGAGGCAGTCACTGGAATAGACTGTGGTTCTCAACCCCGGTTACACATTGCAATCAGCTGGTGACAGTTTTACAAAAGACAAACCATGACTAGGTTCCACCCCAGACCGACCATAATGGAACCTCTGGAGTGAGGACCAAGCACGAGGGCTTTCTCACTGCTCCCAGGTTATTCTGCTGTGCAGCCCAGGTGTGGAACCACGAGCACAGAGAAAGCATACCTGTGTCCAAGTCCTTAGTTGTTGGTTATGTAACTTGGGAAAGTCATCCCTGTCTCTAGACCTCAGTGTTCCCACCTGCACTGTGGAGGAGCTGTTCTAGACGATTTCAAGGACCTCTGCCAGCTGTGGCAGTCTAGGACTCTAAGCCCACTTCAGGAAGCATGGCTACATCTACAGGGAGTCTCATCCCTGCCTGGGTTCTATCCCTCCACCAAGAGCCTCCGCCAACTTCAGGCATGGCATCGTGGAAAGAGCACTGGACTAGGAGTCAGGAGACCAGTTTTCTAGTATATACACACACAAGGTATTAGCTGATCAATGCAGAAAACATCACTGGAATGCTTTAGACCTCAGTTTGCCACATCTGTTAGATGGTGCTGATGATGACCCTTCTCAGTCCCAAACTCAGGAAGCTGGACCAGATGATCCCTCCAGGCCCTTCTAGCTCAAATAAACTGTGAGAGTCCCAGTCTCAACGAGTGAATCACATTTAAAGACATGCAAATACAAGCATGTGCACCACTGTTCCCTGGGATGAATCTTCCTTGGGCTCTGAAGCTCTGCGACCCCCTCCTAGTAGACTCACTACCTACATTGTACTGTGCTGACCTGTGCTAGGTCATTCCAGTAGCCACACCTGCCTGGCAACTCTGAAGCAAACTGGGAGCAACTGGGGCTATCGAATCCATTTTGATCTGCCCACCAGCGTCTGACGGGCTGGGAGTTAGGATTTCATGGAAGCAAAAGCATTGCTACTGCTGTTGGTAACACAGAGTTGCCATCAGCAAGGAGGAGACAAGAGGAAGATACCGTATCAGTGGGGAAACAAGGTGTGGTCCCACCTTGTATCTGAGGGTCAGCCAAAATGTCTCCTTCTCCTTTACCCTGTGCATTGAGGCTTGTAGAATCTCATGCTAAATATCTCACTTATTCTTTCCCCATCTCTGAGCCTTTCCCAGTTGACTACCCCAGCCTCCTAAATGCTCCTCTTGCTAATTACCACCCCTCCATCTATCCTGGCTGACTGACTGATTTAGGAGACAGTTTAAATGTCACCCTGCCCCCTAAAAAGCTCATTTCTAAAGAAATCACCAATTATTTCTTTTCCATAACCCTCTTTCACTCCTGCACAGCACTTCTCTGAGTCTGCTATTACCTTCTTCACTTGTGTGTTCACTTCCTGGCTGGCTGTCCCTCCACTAGCATACTGGTGCCATGAGGATAAAGTCTTAGTGTGTTTTGCTTGTGTGCAGCCTCAACATTTAGCATAGGGCCTGGCACACGATATGCCCTCAACAAATATTTGTTGGGTGAATGAATGAATGAATGAATGAGGTAAAAACCCAAATGTTGTCACCTTGCAGACCAGATACCTGAGCCCACCTCCCTGCCCTATCTGTGTCCTACAGTAAGCATGTTTTACTGCTTTCCAAACCACGATGGCTTTGAGTGTTCCTGGGAATCAAACTGGGACATGTTGGCCCCAGGGCCTGCAATGACACTCCCTCTTCTCTAGCCAACTCCTAGTCATCTTTGAGGAGCCAGCTCACATTTCACTCCTTTTAAAAGCTCTCTCTGCCCTCTGCCAATCTCTTTTCTGCACTCCCGTGGCACTCTGAAATCCCTCTGCTGGGTCTTTTATTGCACTTTATTATACTCATTTGTTTAAGTGACTGCCTCTCACTCTGGACTGTGAGCAACTCAGGAACAAAGATTCTCTTTGTTCATCTTCATTGTCCAACAGCACCTGGTGCAGTATCCAGTCCAAGTTAATGAATCTCTGAATTATACCTGCAACTCCAGAAGCTGTCACACATGAATGTCGGTCCCAGTTTAAGTTGCATAGACTCATAACTGTAAGAACTGAAATGCGTGCAGGAGCTCCTGGACCACTAACCATCCCCAGGAGAGCATGCCCAGGCACTCCGTTTATTTATGGACTTTCAACTGTGGCAACAGAAAGCAGAAAGATAAGTCTAATTTTGGCAATAAAGTCAGGTGGGTTTCAAACAAGAAGATGGTCTTCCACTTTATCCTTCTGCTAAACATGATCTTCTGTCAGCAAATATTACTGAGTGCCTACTAAGTACCAGGACACTCCGCTAGGCACCAGAACCTCCCAAAGTCACATAAGACGTGGCCATGACCTGTAGGGGTTCGAGGACTAGTAGGGCAAAGAGAAGATAGTGTTTCTTGTTCCTTTGCCTAGTTTAACTTAAAACCTGATCATTGTTGGGGTGCCTGGGTGGCTCAGTCATTAAGCATCTGCCTTCGGCTCAGGTCATGATCCCAGGGTCCTGGGATCGAGCCCCGCATCGGGCTCCCTGCTCGGCGGGAAGCCTGCTTCTCCCTCTCCCGCTCCCCCTGCTTGTGTTCCCTCTCTCGCTGTGTCTCTCTCTGTCAAATAGATAAATAAAATCTAAAAAAAAAAAACCCAAAAAACAAAAACCTGATCATTGTTGATAAGCAAAAATCTCATGCAAGTTCGTCTCCTTGGAGGGTAATTCAAGCCGCTCTCCAGGTGATGAGGGGCCTTCCTTGTGCCCTTCACAGGCATAATGTCCAGTGGTAGCAGCAGCAGAAGGCACAGTAACTGGGAGCACCTGACCTACTGACAGGGAGACATGACAGGAGGTCCCTACTGTGGGGGAATTCCCAAAGCTCATGGACCAGGTAGCCTAGGACACATTCATGAGCTGTAGAGCACCATAAAAGGATGCCAAATTCAGAGCCTCTCACCCTGTATCATCAGAAATATCTGAAATACTCCTTAAAAAAGATCACGTGGATTTCCTGGATGGCTTGTCCCATTGCCCCAGAACACTGGCAGATGTCCCGATTGTTTATGGGCTTAAGATTTTTCTACTTTGGGAAAAAATGCCTCCAAGTGTGCAGAACACAGGGGACAGATGGACTGCCTCTCCAGCCTGCTACCCTCTCGGCTGTCAATTGGAAGAGAGATATGCTTCTAGCATAGCATTCTCTATGAGTCTGAAAAGCAATATTCATGCTTCTTACTCAGGGTGGCCTTTAGGAAGGTCAGCCTTGGCTTCCACGGCTATTCTCTCTCCCTGATCTCCTGCTAATACAGGGATACATATCCCCAGGATGACCTAACCAAGCTCAGGGCTGAGCGGGGATCCTTCTAAGATTTAGAGAGGCTTTTATGAGATTTTGGCCTGATCTCCCTTTTTGGTTTTACACTTGATCTTAGCCAAAAGGCCGAGAAGCGATCCCCTTTCTGGTTTTAAAACCCAAATTACATCTATTACATTCCTCTATAGAAAGGCTCTGCTGGCCAGAAGGGAATAATAAATTTTATAAATTACCCAATTAATCGCAACAGCAAACAATTAAGCTGGTAGGGACCTTCAGCATTCTACCTTCTTTTTGAAGGGATGTTTTAAGAGGTACCTAATGCCATTGTTAATTTCATTATTGATGATGTTGTTGATGTTGCTTAAACTTCTTATCAGCCCCTAGAGATGGGCATTAACGGGGCCAATTTATAGTGAAATAAAGCTGATTTGAAATATACCTCTCTGAAAAGTTTATACTAGTAAAATGTCACAAGTTTGTTTTATTCGGCTTGTGGTAAGTTTTCCCTAAGGAGAGAGATGACAGTGAACACTCTTGGGGCATACCTGTGAGCATGTGTCACTCCGGGAGCATAGCTATGAGCGCAGTGCGGGGCATTCCAGAGGTGTTACACTTCTAGTTTCACAACCATATACAACCTGGGACTCGGAGGATCTGGGACCCACCTGTTCTTCTACCATAGGATTCTGCTCACCCTCACCCTTTGCTTCAGTTTTGCTTTAAGAACTGGAATTTGGAGACTTGCTCACATTCATCTAGGGATCAAATGTCCAACCATCCTCGATTCCTTTTCATGGCTTTGGAGGGCAAAGGGAGGCCCTGAACAGTGAGGATAGAAATAACAGTTACTTTTCTGAAGGGCTTGTAGGTACCAGGAGTTTGTACTCATTTTTAGTAATCACCACAAGTCCTCTATGGTATAAATCATAACACCCCTTTTATAATTGCAAAACTAAGGTTCAAGAAGGTTTTTTAACCTGCTCAGGCCTGCAGAGTGGACCCAAGCAAGCCATGGAAGATTTGACATTTGGGAAGACGTACTGTGTGAAACAGGCCAGGGCAAGTGTTTCAAGACTCAGGTGGTTGTTGATGAAAGGAACTAGAGACCAGACACTGGCCAAGTGTATCAGGGCCAAGGGCCAGTTTACTGTCTTTTAAGAGGCACATAGAACCAGCAAAAAGTATTTCAGCCAATAGAAAACCACCAGCATCAGTGGGACAGGGCAGATGTGTGGTGAAGGCAATAGGGTGTTATATTGCAAGATCAGATAGTTAGAGCTGCAAGTGCTCGGAGAGATCATCTTAGCCAATCCCTCATTTTAGAGCTGAGAAAGTGGAACCGAAGAAGACCAGGAAGGGCAGGCGGGTGACCTACCCAAGTTCGTACAGTTTATTGGAGGTGGAGTCAGGACTGGAAACCAGGTGTCCTACGTCCTAGGCTGGTGTCCAGCTCCCACGTGTGTTATACTGTTAGGCACTTATGAAGTAAATGAAACATAGCCCCTATTTTTTATAAGAGATTATCCCTAACATGGAGACAAAATACATAATTCCATGTGGGCCATGGAAGGGAGCCTACTTTAAAGCTGATGGGGACAGAATTCCAGAGATGATAAGGGCATCTCCCTAGGCCATACTGTTGGTTAGTAACAGAGGTAGGTCTAAGAGTCAGGTTTCCCAAATCTTAGCCCCATACTGCTTCCCCTCTCTCATGCTTCATCCTAAAGCCTCTTGCCTACTGCCCTAAGTACAGGTGGCCCTGGGCTCAACAAGATACTATGAAAAAATAATCCTTACCAAATTTCAACTAATAAGCACCTCTTTAGAAGAACAGGAGTCTTCAATATCTAAAAGAATGAATACTTAATGATTAGAAATAAATAATGGAATAATGAAGCAATTAAATTCAGGACAATGCTTATTTGCTTATTGACATTTATTTCAAATACGCATTGATTGCATGCTAGGTATGCAAATAACAGTAACTGTGCTTATAATGATAATAACTACCATTTGTTGGCCACCATTTTCATACTGTATCTCATTTGACCCTTAAAACAATCCAGTAAGAAAATATCTTTGAGGGCGCCTGGGTGGCTCAGATGGTTAAGCGTCTGCCTTCGGCTCAGGTCATGATCCCAGAGTCCTGGGATCGAGTCCCGCATCAGGCTCCCTGCTCCTTGGGAGCCTGCTTCTCTCTCTCTCTCTCTCTCTCTCTCTCTCTCCCTCCCTCTCATGAATAAATAAATAAAATCTTTAAAAAAAAAAAAAAAGAAAATATCTTTGAGGCAAAGAATGCTAGCTGCCTACCTCCATATCCATTCTGCCCTTCCTTTTAGAAATAGAAACTTGATTTCCAACTGGATATATTTTTGCTCAGTAAGTTAAATGTATTTCCTAGACACTCTTACATGTCAGTATGGCTCTATAACTAAGTTTGGCCAGTGAAATATAAGCCGAATAGTCACGAGTCTTCTAAGAAGCTTCCTTAGAGAGAGGACATGTCCCTTTTCTGCCTCTTTCATCTATCCTGCTTCTTAGAACATGCACGGGATAGCTGGAGCTCTAGCTTCCATTTTGAACCATGAGGATAATGGCTACATCCTAGGCAGAGTTAAGCACAGAGCTATGTGGATTCAAAGTCCCCCACCATTTTGTGGCATTACTGTACCATTCCTGGGCCATCTACTCTGAACATCCTTTTATACACAAGGAAAAAAAAACTGGCTAAGCAGTATAACTTTGGGCCTTTTATTATATACGACCAAACCTAGTCCTAACAGATATAATCCCACATTGCCAATGAGGGAAAGGAATCAGAGAGGCCAACGAACTCCTTCTACTTCCGTGACAGACAGGAAGGTATATACGTAACATAAACCTACCTCATTTTTCTCCTGGAAATGTAGGAAGAATACATTTCTTAGTTCCCCTGCTGTTAGACCGGGGCCACGTGGCTGAATTCTGTCCACAGGAATATGAAGAGAAGTAATATATATCACTTCTAGTCCAGGCAATAAACTCCCTCATTATCCTCCATGCTTGCTCTTCTATTTGGTAGTGATCATCCATGCTGCAGGGGGCGGATATCACAGGATAGAAGGACCCTGAGCTCTTGGATGACTGCGGGCAGCAGAAACTCCTGCCATGTACACATGGACTGACATAACAGACACACGGACTGACCTTAACAGAGAAATAAGCCTTAGCGTGTTAAGGCACTGAGACTGTGGGGTTGTTACTGCGGCTGGTGTTGATGATCCTTACTAATTAAAAGTCATTTGACTAGTAAGTTGAAGAGCTGGAATTTGATCTCTGGGATTGTTTGACTCTTAAAACTGTGCTTTGGTCTCTGCCTTGGAGGAGTTCACAGAATGTCTTGGGAAGATGGGTGGGTACATCATTAGGTTCAATGGAGCCATCAGAAGCCCATAACAGAAGTCTACATTGTACACAAGGTGGCACAGACGAGGTCATGGTCGATTCTGAAGGTCTGAGAAGGTCTCAGCCAGGGGTGGGGAAAGGTGACATTATACCAGATATTTTTAGGACACAAAGAAGCTTACGGCAAAGCCTCTGCCCTCCATTACCCCATAAGCAGGCTATGGAATCAGAACAACTACAGATGAAAGAGGAGCAATAGTAGGAGGCAGTGTAGTGACTGAGAGACAGAGAAAGAGACACACACACTGAGAGCTTTGTAAGAGCTAAGAGAATTAAGTGGAATCTGGAGTGGGCAGGGAAGACTTCCTGGAAGAGACTAACTCCTCACTAGACCTGAAAAGACAGGTGAGATCTGAGTTGGCAGAAAGAAGGTCAAGGAAACATTTCAGGGGAGAGAACCAGCAAGAGAAAAGGTAAAGGTGGAATTTCTCATTTAACAAAGATGGATCAAGCCCTTACAATGTGGCAGGGAGTTTGCCTAAAGCTTGAAACACAAAGATAAATCAGATGTAGTTCCTGTCCTCATGGAATCTGTGGTCTAGAGGGAGTGAGAAGGTCTACTGATCAGGTAATCACCACAGAATGGAAAGTGCTCTCAGAGGCATATGCAGAGTATGATGTGAGCACAGAGGATGGAGGAAGACCAGCGAGGACCCGGGTGAGGGTCTGGCCAATGGAGCAAGAGACTTCATGGGGTCCCCAAAGAAGAGTAGTAGTTCTCCAGGCTGACAAGATGCAGACAGGGAAAACCATTCCAAGCACAGGAAACAGCCTCTGCAGAAGGAACAAGGAAGAATATGGTGTGTCCAAGGATAGTAAGGCAAGTAATGTGGCTGGAGTAGAGATCTGCCCTGGGGTGGAGCCATGGCAGGCGAACCTGGATAAATAGGCAGAACTGATTTAAAAAGCTGGTATAACCACTCTGGAAAACAGTTTGGAGGTTCCTCAAGAAGTTAAAAATAGAGCTATCCTATGACCCAGCAATTACACTACTGGGTATTTACCCCAAAGATAAGTTGTAGTGAAAAGAAGGGGTACCTGTACCCCAATGTTCATAGCAGCAATGGCCACAAGAGCCAAACTGTGGAAAGAGCTGAGATGCCCTTCAACAGATGAAAGGACAGAGAAGATGTGGTTCATATATACAATGGAATATTACTCAGCCATCAGAAAGGATGAATACCCACCATTCACATAGACATGGATAGAACTGGAGGGTATCATGCTAAGTGAAATAAGTCAATCAGAGAAAGACAATTATCATATGGTTTCACTCATATGTGGAATATAAGAAATAATGCAGAGGATCATAGGGGAGGGGAAGGAAAACTGAATGGGAAGAAATCAGAGAAGGAGACAAACCATGAGAGACTCTTGACTCTGGGAGACAAATTAAGGGTTGCAGAAGGGGAGGTAGGTGGGAGGGTGGGGTAACTGGGTGAGGGGCATTAAGGAGGGCACGTGTTGTGATGAGCACTGGGTGTTATACGCAACTAATGAATCATTGAACACAACATCAAAAACCAATGATGTACTATATGTTGGCTAATTGAATTTAAATTAAAAAAATAAAATAAAAAGACTTTAAAAATCCAGGCAGAAGCATTCACATGAAATATAATAATCATGAAATATCCATGGCATATAGTAAAGTTACATGGAGTACCTTTAGAAGTGCGTATGGATCGAGACATCACTTTCCTCATTTGGGGACACACTGGAAAAGGAGATACATTTTCAATGTGGCTTAAACATTTAGAAGGGAAAGTGTCAGTCAAGTTAGAGTGCAGAGGGCACTTTCATCTCAGATCTTGGCGAACCGCATTAAGACAGGAAGCTGGTAGCGGTAGAAGTAGCTGTGCACACAGGAGAGATGAAAACAAGTTGTGGATGGTTGAGAGAGTGCTTAGTGGAAAAAGAAGACAGAAACTTTAATAGTGAAGGTGACTGAGAGTGGAAATCCAGGTAAAGACTAAAGGTACTCGTTTTCTCTTGTTCCTCCCCAAATATTGAATTCCTTATTCTGCTGCCTTTTTCCAAGCATGTTTATGATTTAGCCATGAAAAAACAGAAATGAAAGATTGGTAATTTGGACTTTATCAAAATTTAAAATGTCTGCTGTCCCAAATCCACTTCTAGGAAAATTAAAAAAAAAAAAAAAGCCACAAACTAGGAGAAGATATTTGTGACACACTGATCAATGTATCTGATGAAGGACTTTTATTCATAATATATAAAGAGTACTTAAAACCCAATAACAAGAAAACAAATGACCCAATTTAAAAATGGACAAAAGATTTGAACAGAGAATTCACCAAGACAGAGTTATGGATGGCAAAAGCAGCAAATGGGAAGATACTGAAATCATTTATCACAGGGGAAATGGAAATTAAAACCACAAGATAGCACTACACACTATTCTGATGGTCTAAATTAAAAAAAAAAAAAAAAGAAGAAGACAATACCAACTGTTGGTAGGGATGTAGACCAAAAGAGACTCTCACATATTGTTAGTGGGTGTGCAAAAGTGTACAGTCACTTGGAAAGTAGTTTGGTAGTTTATGATAAAGTTAAACACACATTTAACATAGGACTAGTAATTCTGCTCTTAGGTATCGATAATTCAAGAGAAATGAAAACTTATTCCCACATAAAAACCTACATGCAAATGTGTACGGCAACTTTATTTGTAATCACTCAAAACTGGAAGCAATCCAAATGTTCATCAACTGGTGAATGGATAAACCAATTGTAGAACATCCACATAATAAAGTTCTACCTAGCAATAAAAAGGAGCAAACTGCTGATACATGCAATAAAGCAGACAAATCTCAGTGTTTTGTAAAGTTAAAGCAGCCACACTCAAAGGTCTCAATATACTGTGATTGCATTTACATGACATTCTGGAAGTAGCAAAACTATTGGAACAAGGAATAGCTCAATGGTTGCCAAGGGCTGAGATAGCAAGAGGACTGACTACACAGAGGTTCAAGAGAACTTTTTGAGGTGACAGAAATATTCTAGATCTTGACAGTTGTGGTGATTCTTTTAATGTGATTAACATTCATAGAACTGTCCACCAATAAGGTCAGTTTCATTCTAGGTAAATCATAATCCAGTGACTTTGACTTAAGGAGGGCACGTACTGCATGGAGCACTGGGTGTTATATGAAAACAATGGGTCGTGGATCACCACATCAAAAACCAATGATGTATTGTATGGTGACTAACATAACATAATAAAATTAAAAAAAAAAAAGTCAAAAAGACAAAAACCAGACAAAACACCAGTGCAGAGATGCATCGTTTCCCAAAGGAGCTGCAGGCTGCCTCTTCCGGATTACCACTGGCTGACTCTCCCGAGATGTGGCCTTGAATGGAGTGTAGCAGAGATCTTGAAACAGGCTTTCTAAACAGCAGGGGGGCTTCAGAACTTCTATATGCCAGGCCTGGCAAACTGACTGGAAGATGTCCTCGGGAATTTATGTTCAAGTTGCATTACATAGCAAGCCCACTGTTCTTACTCAGTTTGCCTGACAGAGATAAAAGAAAAAAAAAAAAAACCCACAACAAACAAACAAAAAACAAAAACAAGGCAAAACCTTCTGAGGAAGAGCTTTAGCCACACTTTACAGAAGATTAAGAAATTGTCCATTGTCTATCCCAAATTAAATTTTTTAAAAATTTAGAGAGGCCTGGGGAGGGTTAGCCACCCAGTGGCTCACTCACTGTAAGTCAGCCTCTGCTGGATTCACCTACAGAAGAAATGAACTGCCTTTACCTGAAAAAGCTTGCATCTTACCTAAGCTTCCCTCTTCATACAAACTCAAGGAAGAGAATCTTTTTTTTTTTTTAAGGGGGGTGGTTGGGGCGGTGACCTCAGACAGGAATGTGTACAGCTCCAGGAACCAGGAGTATTCGAACACCTGGATGCCGACCCAGACCTTGAGGGTTTACCTCTGATACAAATCATGGCATGCTGCTAGTGGGTTTCTCAGAAAACATCCCCTTTCCTCCTAAGACATCTGAGGGAAATATTTTACAAATTTAAGTATGTTTTCCCAGAGGGGACCATCTCTCCATCTCATTTGATTATCCATGAGGTTTTAAACACCATAGTTTAAAGAGGTTTCACCAGAATAAATTTTTGAATCAAACAGCTATGAAATCCCAACGGCCCCCCAATTGCTTTACTTTGGTAGCGCACCATGAGCAACTGGAATTAAAATGGAACCAGCACTGATAATCTATGCAAAGATAAAGCCAGCTGAAAGGTAAAAATAAATGGGAACAAATCAGCCACACAGTGGAACATTCGCAGCTCCAGGAAATTATCAATTAGAAGTATTAGCTGCAAATATTTCCTGAGGAACTCACACTAAAATCTCCCACTGTGACTCTCTTACTATTTACCTAGGTGTTTTAATTTGCACCTAATGCAAAATGCTTGTCTTCATAGTTTTGGTTTCCCATTTGCTTTATTCCTCTCTAGGCAGAATAATGACTGGATGTTTTAAAACATATGACTGTTTTGACAACTTAGAATAAAATAAGTGAGTTACCTCTTTATCACTAAGGAACCCTATAATTTGGTAATTTGGCACTCAGCTACCTTCAATGAGAATTCAGCTTAGCTGAATATCAACCATGTCTCAGATGTTGTGCCAGGCACTGTGGTTCAAAAGACAAATAAAACCACAGTCCTGTTTTAAGGAGCTCGTGGTCTAGAAGAGAGTGCAGGCATGCAAACAAATTGTTATACTTTTTGATTAGTGACACAGCAAAGGTACAGTGTATGGGGAAGGAAATAAGTACCCCTGTCTGTGAGGAATCTTTGAAGCTGTCTACCAAGCCTGCCATTTAAAGAATGAACAGTAATTCCCCAAGTAAACAAGGATGGAAGGGCATTCCAGGCAGAAGAAATAGCAAGTAGGAAGTGCAAGTAGTGTTGACAGCGTGATGCATCTCAGGGACCTCCAGAACTTAGATATCGCAGGACCATCAAGTGCAAAGTAGAAGAGGAATACAAAAGAAGAAGAGGCCAGATCACAAAGAACTTTGTCCACTGCGCCAAGGAGTTCAGACCTCACTAGTAGGTAATGGGGGCACCGGGGTAAGGGTTCTAAGCAGAGCCCAGACATAATCATATTTCTACTGTAGAGAGGGCGTTGTCAGCAAAAGGAATGTCAGAGTCTGAACTAAAGCCAAGACTGAGAGAAACAGCAAGAAGAGGATTCATTGGGGAGAAAGCAAAGAGACTGAACCAATAGCCCTTGGTATATGATTGGTCGTGTGGGGTAAGGAGAGGCAGAAGCTAGGATAAGTCTTAAGTTTCTAACTTAGAAAGCTATGTGGTTGATGGTGCCACCCAAAGAGATGGAGTGTACAGGAGACAGAATAGGTCTGAGAGATAAAAGGTGGAGGTGGGGAAGATGATCTTTCAGTTTTCTGAGTGAGAAAATGAGTTTTCTATCTAGGTGGAGATATCTGGAAAGTGGTTCTCAAAAACTCTAGAGTGAAAAATCACCCAAGGAGAAGGTGAGAAGCGCGGAAGACCCTGGAGAACGCTACCAGAATTCCAGGCACAGGTGCCAAGAACAAGAGCAGGGGATTCAAATTAGTCATTTTCAGACTCTCATTAGCTGATTGAGAAGCCCTTTCCTTGAACAAAATCGCAGCTGAGGCCCAAAATATAAAACAGAAGCAGAGTTGGTCTACCTGAAGGAACCCACCCTTTAGCTGATGGAGTATAGCCTGAAAAGCACAGGACTGAATGATACCATGAGAATCAGGGATCACAAATACTCCTTCACAAATAGCAGGAGGTTTGAGGCACAGATCTCTCCCCAAAAAGTGAGTAAAGAAAAAGAAAACTATATATTAAAGTTACATCATTATAAAAAACGCAAGACAAGTCTGGGTCTTGGTTTGTCGCATATTTAACAAGTATGAACATAGAGCAAACACTGTTAATGTCAGAAAACCACCTCCTTGTCTCCCAGTGAAGAAACAGAGATTCAGAGCTGGTTAATCAAGTTACTTGTTCCAGGTCACAGTCTAGAGTGTGGCTCAGTGAAGACTGAGCTCCTAGTTAAGGATTCTTATTATTTCACTCACTCCTTTCCAGTTTGCCTGGAACTGAAACCCAAGTCTGAGGCAAAATTCGAAATTCTATCACAAGCTCTTCCAGGGTGAGAGCTCCAGGTTTGACACCTGTCTTGGTACTGGGCTCCCTCGAAGAGCTCACCAAACATTTCCTGCATGAATGTCAAAGCACATCTGAAAAAGACATTCGGGAACTTGGGTGCTATTCTGAGGACAGGAGGCCTTTTGACCACAGAGAATATCTTCATATTCTCAAGGTGGCATTAACCACCTTGAACAATTCCTTAGTCCCAGGTAGATGGTACTGGAGAAAAAGAAACATTTTTGCCTGTCAGATGGCAAAGCCAGCTAGGAAAAGATGATAGATGATCATCACAATAGCATTGTAGAATGCCAACCTTCTCTGTGTTCAGTGACTCCAACACAGTCTCACGAGACTATCAGGGGTTAAGAAGGCAGGACTAGTGGGTGCCTGGGTGGCTCAGTCGGCTGAATGTCCAACTCTTGATTTTGGTTCCGGTCATGATCTCAGGGTTGTGAGATGGAGCCCTGTGTCAGGCTCTGCACTCAGTGCAGAGTCTGCTTGAGACTCTCTCTCCTTCTGCCTCTCCCCCCTGTTCATGCTCGCTTTCTTTCTCTAAAATAAGTAAATAAAAATTAAAAAAAAAAAAAAAAAAAAAAGAGATGGCAGAACTAGCTATGAGACCAGAGTGGCAGCAAGATCTCTTAAGCAAGTTGGAGGTATTAGGGACACAGCTGGAAATGGAGGCCCAGAGCATGGCGCTCCTGTCTCCTTCCATGTCACGCACCTTCTCACTGCTAAAATATCCTAGTAGGAGTCAACCATAACCTGAAAACTCTTGGAAATAGAAAGCAAGCTTGAAAGATTTATTATCCACCAACCTCAAGGGTCAGTCTGAGACAGATACTGGAAAAGGAAGAAGGAGCAGGCAAGCAATTTGCCTTTTAATTTATCTTGCTCTTCTGGATGACATTAGTTTTTGGCTTTGCAGCACAATTCACCTCTAAGTTTGCTGTTGGCTTAGTAGTAGCTTGCTGTAGCTTTGCCATCATGAAGTCCTACTACCAATGCCCAACCTCCTAGTAGGTATGTATTTTTCTATTTTATACCAGTGGAGTGAGGAGGAGGAGCTTCAAGCTTGGTCTGACACAGAATCTCCCATTTAAGTCACTAGAGTCTTGACACAGATTGTGGGGGTAACAAGAAGGGTAAGGATACAACTTAGTTTTCCATCCAGAGAAATCCAAGTCTCTTTCTTGTCCAGAGGCAGTATCAGAGTTTCAGCAGGCGGTATAAAATTATCCAAAACACAATCTGGCTTGGGAGAAGGAAGTTCCACTCGCAATTCCTGAGTATTATGATGTGGACTTTGAAGATCAAATGTAAAACAGAGGTGGGGCGCCTGGGTGACTCAGTTGGTTAAGCGACTGCCTTCGGCTCAGGTCATGATCCTAGAGTCCAGGGATCGAGTCCCACATCGGGCTCCCTGCTCGGCAGGGAGTCTGCTTCTCCCTCTGACCCTCCCCCCTCTCATGTGTTCTCTCTAATTCTTTCTCTCTCAAATAAATAAATAAATAATCTTTTAAAAATATATATATATAAAAGAGAGGTTAGCTAAAGATTGCTTAACTTCCAAAAGTCCCAGCGAGTAACTCAGATAATTTGATGTCCTCCTAATGCTATTCTGGAATCCTGTTAGTAGAACAGAATGTTCCATAAGATGCCAGGAATTTCTACATCTGCAACGCAAGTACAAATAATTTTCCATGTATTTTAGCCTTTGTTCAGTAGGTGGAGTGGAGTCTATGGAGACCGCCTGTCACTGGCTTTTTAAGATAGATATGGACTGAAAGCCAAAGGAGAATCTCTCAGTCCATCACGGGAACATGTCTCAATGTGGGCAGTGTGGGTCTCAAGTTTTTTGGGGAAATCAAATGACAGAAAAAGATCAGGCTATGACTTTAGGCCAGGGTTCCCCATTACAGTACTCAGCATGATAAAGTACAGAGGCAACTCTCAGTAACCAGGGTATGGATCTGAGTTCATCTGGATGTATTAAGAAAAACCAGGCAGACGGTGGAAAAGGTAGTGACAAGTGGACTCTCTGCTTTCTGAGGCATCCTTATCCAGTTGCCAGTTCTCAGGAACAAATGATAGCAGGAGCACCTGGGACCTGAACCAAGTGCCCCCACCAGGCCAGGCCTCAGGGCTTCTGGATTTGGCCTCAATGAGGAAGTTAAAGGGAAGGAATGTGATCCACATTGACAGAACCCAGCCACTCTGCCTACTTTATCCTTAGAGCCACTCATCAGCATCCTATGAAAACTCATAGAAGCTATGTAATAACAGCTAATCATATTAGCCACCATCTAGTGAGCATCAGCTAGGCATTATATATACATTACACACCCATTTTTTACATTTATATTCATTCTCCATTTCTTCAGTTTGGTATTCACTATAATCTTACATCACAGTATTTTCAGCTCCATTTTACAGAGGAGAAAACAGAGGCTCAGAAGGGTCAAATACCTCTCCCAGAGCTAAAATAACTAGTAGGCAGTATTCAAAGCCAGGTTGGTCTAACCTCAGGCCTGTGCTCTCTGCTATTGTATGGACAAAATAGCTAGCCCAGGACACATCTCTAATGGACTACACTTCCAGTGTTCTTTTTGGGGGACGCCTATCAGCTCACTCTACTTGGCTCCTTCTGCTTGCCTATTTAACCACCACCCCATTGATCCACAAAAAGGCTGACAAGTATGTTAGTGGTATTACTGACATTAACGGTAGACCAGAAAGGACCCAGGCACTCTCCTCTATTAGACACATGTGCCTGAATGTTAAGTCCTTTTCCAGTAAGTTCTGTATAAAGGGAGAACTTTCCAGTAAGTTCTGTATAATTTGCCCAAAGGAAAGGAGAGGAAGGTATAGACTGTCAAAGCTAGGAAACAAAACAAAACAAAACAAAATATGCAGAAAATGGCTCTACTCTAAGGGATCAGGCACAGAAAATTAAAGGTGCTGGAGGGGAAGGCAAAATTTATGTGTGTTTGTGTGTGTGTGTGTATTTTAAATGTTTGTGTGATTTTAGTGATTATCCAATTTTAAATACTTTTTTTTTTAAGATTTTATTTATTATTTAATTAACAGAGAGAGAGAGAGAGACACAGTGAGAGAGGGAGCACAAGCAGGGGGAGTGGGAGAGGGAGAAGCAGGCTTCCTGCCGAGCAGGGAGCCCGATGCAGGGCTCGATCCCAGGACCCTGGGATCATGACCTGAGCCGAAGGCAGACGCTTAACCAACTGAGCCATCCAGGCGCCCCAATTTTAAATACTACGTTTAATCAAACTTCATAAAAATGAGGACCTCATTTTATCCTGTATACTTATGTCTACAGCCTATCAAGTGATTTATTTAAGTACAGTTAGTTGTATATGAGTCTATCTCCCCAAGGGCAGGGCTGGCCTTTCAAATTTCTGTTCCCCTTTACCAAAGCCTAGCCCTGGGCTTCAAGGAGAGCTGGTCTCCAATACACAGATGTTCAAGGTATGAATGAACAGACGGATGAGGGAGTCATTGATGAGATTTTATTTGTGGGATGAGTGGCCATGTTTATACTTTCTTTGTAAATATAAAATTTAAATTATCTTTCTTTCCTTTGAAGGGAAGCAGCTGCCGGTAAAATCTTGCAGTTGGCTAATTTCAGCATTTGTAGCCTGGGCGGAGGCACTCTGGCTTTGGCTAGTCTAGGCTGCAGAGTCACTGTCGCCTCCTTTGATGACTGCTGCCTACCACTTCTCTCTCCTACAGAGAAGAGGGAATAATCAGGAACTGCAACTGCCTCCCCCACCCGCCCTTCAACCCCTCGCTCCTTACTTGGCCCTTGTACACCTGAGAAATACTCCGATACATCTGTAAAGTTCTCCTATAGGATGATAACATATGAAACATTTGAGTCCAGGAGCATAGAAATGCCAAAACCCATCCTCAATTAAGAAAAAAAAAGGACCCAGGGGCGCCTAGCTCAGTTGGTTAAGTGTCTGACTCTTGATTTTGGCTCAGGTCATGATTTCAGGGTCCTAAGATGCAGCCCTGAGTGGGGCTCTGTGCTCAGTGGAATCTGCTTAAGATTCTCTCTTTCCCTCTGCCCCTCCTGCCCTTGCACTCTCTCTCCCTCTCAAATAAATAAATCTTAAAAAGAAACAAAAACAAAAACCACAGAGGCAGCTGTAGAAACCTCCTACACAACCCCCAACACACCCACACCTGATGTGATCTTTTCTCCTCCATGGCAGGCCACCTGGGAGAGTGCTACTTTCTTTGGAAGGGAAGAGCCAAGGTTTGAGCCCAGGAGAGAAGGGGACAGACAGAGGTTCAGGTGGGTTCCCTGGGGGCACAGAACTATGAGCACTGATGAGAGCCCCAGCGCAGTCTTGTTGTCAACCCTGGAATCACTGCTTTGCACAGATACCCTGATGGTCAGGAAGATCCTGCCAAAATGCATGCCACACTACCCCATGTACCCTTACTCGTTTACTCATGGATTTGGAAGACAGCAGAGCATAGCTGTTAAGGGCAGGCTGCCTGGGTTCCCATCTTGACTCAGCTACATACTAGCTGTCATCTTGGCTTAGCTTCTCTCAGTTTCTTTACCTGCAAAATGGGGCTGCTGATGCTAACAAAAGTACCTACATTATAGGATGGTTATGAAGACTAATGGATCAGGTACCTATAAAGATCTTAGAACCATGAGTTTGCCATGTTGAAAGTCCTTTACTTTCTGGCACTAAGGGCTACCAAAAAACCCCAAGGAACTTAAGTTCTTCAAAGAGAAATGATATATGCACACTCACATCTAGAATTCTAGGTCCCAAGTGATAAGTACCGTAACAGAGGTAGAAGGAAGTATTTTGAGAGTTCTGAAAAGGAGTCATTTCTTCCAAAGTGCTGGAGTAGCGATTGGGAAAATTTTTGGAGAAGGTGGCACAGGAACTGGATCTAACATGTGGGCATTCCACAAGAAGAAACTATATGACCAAAGGCAAAGAGGTAGAAGAATCTGGGGTATGTGTGGGAAGAGAAAATTGGTTGGTTGGGGCAGGCTAAGTTTTTAAAAACACCAATGCTTCAGACCCTACCTTATCCCTTTAGATTCTGATTTAACTGATCTCTGTTAGGGTCTGAACATTAGTGAGGCAGTAGCAATGAGGAGTAAAAACCAGGGCTGACTAGCGAGGTATTCAGGAGTCACAAGTGAAAGGTCTTGAGGGCTAGGTAAGAGGGAGACAAGGTATCTGGGAAGTCTCCCAGGCTCAGGCTTAGCTACTGAAGACCAAGAGGGCTGCTGAGTGAGGCTCAGAGCAAAGCTGGAGGAAGCAGAGAACAGGAATTTGGGGAGGGCTCCCTGGTCTTCCTTGACATCCCATCATACATTCACCATATTTTGAGGAGAGCCATTTGAATGGAATTTTACCCCATCATCTGGGGGGTGAATACAATACAAATTTGGCACCTGTATTCTAAGTAATGTTCCTTTTCTTGGTTCTCAGCCTACCTCTCAGCCTCCTCTCAGAGACTAAGTTCTTTCCCTTCCGACTCCCCGATCAACCTTCACACATTTCACAGATGATCCTTGGGTGCATCGGGCTGGGCTCTACTGGACAGGTTCTCACCCATCGGGCCAATCCCTTTGCGCATCTGCAAGCAGATGACATGTTCCTTCCCCGCCTCAGTCTTTTCACACCACAGTTTTCTCTTTTTCAGTAAGATGCCCGCCCCTTGAATCACTCTCATGCTCCTTCTGGGTACCTTCTCCAGCTCTATCATATTTTTCCTGAAGTGGGAGGACCTCAAGTAACATTTTAGTATCACAGGTGTAGATTCCGTGTGGTTCCACCCACAACACCTCTTCCATCTGATAAAGGGCTGCTCCTTTCTCACTAAAACCCACCTCCTTACTGAGATCTGATTAGACCTCTGGATACATGAGCCACCCCCCCCCATTGTATTTAATATACATATACGTATGTACTTACGTTCGTTCATACGTACGTATGTATGCACGCGCCTATGTATGATGATTTGTTCCCAATTAAAACTAAGTCCCTGTTATACTCAGAATGCAAAGTAGGACTCTTTTAGATTAAAGAGGCTTATTTTGAACCAAGTAGAAGGATGTCCTGTCTTCAAGACACAAGAGGCTTCCTTTGATTTCATATTCCTTGGTCCCCATCTATTTGAACAGTGCTCAGCAAATGAACTTCTGCAGAAGAGAACAAGCTGGGACAGCATCACCGACATCCTCAAAGAACAGGGGAACATTTTTAGCACAAGCACCAGCACACACGTTTTCCACAGCTTCGATAAAATGACATGCACTGTACGAAAATGACACCTGCCATCTATTCTTAAGTACATCACAAAATAAGTGATTTTATACATAAATCTTTAACAGAGGAGGAACAATGAGACACGAGCTCAGCGCTCCTTTGTTTCCCATCAGCCCTGGGTGTGGCGACCACAGGTGCAAGGTCAGGAACACGCCTGTCCCTGCAGCCTGACTGCAAAGGAGACCAGGAGCCACAAGCCCTTCCCACACCAACACAAGCCCACTGCTTTTAAACGGTTATTTTCTCCCTCATTTCAAAATTATCCTAAGACCAATTGGTTCCAGGCAGCTCTTTCTGTATATTAATTTTTAATTGGAGGAATAGCAATTAGATGGCTGCATTGATTGCCAGTTCCCATAATCTTTTTTAATTTGAGATAACAATCTATTCAAAAAATGAGTTTGTCCCTAAAATAGCTTTTCTTAATGGCAATAATAACTGAGGTTATATACGAAACCAGCAGAGCAGCCCACAGGGAAGGGGTCTAAATTATACATGGAATATTCTGCACCTGGTTTGTCAGTTACAACAAAACCTTACCATGGGTGCTCTATGAAAATGGTCAATTTCATATGTCGTCTTTATTAATATCATTTTTGAAACAACCAGATCATCTCCAAAGAGCAGATTTTCATGAGAGGAGGAAGATTATGAGAGAGAAAGAGGAATCAGAAACGGACTTCCCACTTAGGAGGAACTCCCAGGCTAGGGTCAAGCACAGTAAAAGCAAATTCAGTACATATACCTGCAGATCTCCAGCTTCCCCTCAAATACTGCTAGCAATCAGGAATGTTGAAGGCCCCAAGGGAGGCTGCAGTAAAAAAGCCTCCTTTTTCAGCCAGGCTGTGAGCAATTTGAGAAACAGAAGAGTGATCAAGATGGAGGCCAAATATCACCTTGACTCCTCACAGAAGCTAAGCAAGAGAACATAGCTTAGGTGAGAGTCCAGTAGACCAGCTAACTGTACCCTCAGCTAGAAAGGCTTCTTAGGAACCTGGCCTGACATGATAGCCTGCCCAGGAAAAAACTGTACATGGAAAACTATAGGACCTCAAACCTTCTCTAAATAGGTAGGGGGCATTTGCAAGACAAAGAACGAAGGTGTTGTTGAGCTGAGCTAGCTTAGTTACTCCTTCCACATTTCCTAATCAGAGAGGTCCACTTTAGGTCCCCTGGGGTATGGTAAAAAAGAAGAGAGGCTGGGAAGGGTGTATAGGGCAAATTATTCCTCAAGGAAACCAAGATGGAGAAAATGGATTTTTCTGTGAAAAGTCAATGGAATTGGAGTCCAAAACAGGTAACTGAATGTGATTTGCCTCCCCGCCCCCCTACTTTGATTTTTCTTTTTTGGTGCTCTCATCACTTTGTCTTAAAATTTCACAAGATTTTGCATTCTGTTCCATAAGATTTCATAGAAAACGTTCTGGCCAGATCATGTGAGAGGTTTTATGTTAGAGAGGTCGCTTAGAGAAGTGTCTGAAATTGCACAGATCTGTGTTTGAGGTCTGCCTTTCCCACTGGCATAAGTTGTGTCTCAATGTCCTCATCTAAAAAATGGAGCTAATTCCTGTCCTTTCTTAGTGGGACATCAGAAAACAATTAGAAAAGACAGATCAGAGAAAAGGCTCCTGCACGTAGTAAGCACATGTAGTAAGCATAATTGATGTCCGTGATCATATTCTGGAAAGGTTTTGCGTTTATGCTATGGTCTCATGCCTCCTGGTCCCTCACTGAGAAGCCTGTGGTTCATGTTCTCTAACAAGAGAAGCTTTGTTTTTGCCCCTCGGCTGAAAAATCCTTCTCTGCCTTCTAAGCCAACTCATCGTCCTCCTTCAACCACACCTGGATCCCTGTCTACTGAAGGCCTGTGATGTGAGAGGTTGGGAATGGAGTTGGAGAGGAAAGAGATGCAAAGATGACCCCTCCAGAACTTTTGTCCCGCCAGGTGAAAAAGCCTATTGTGAACAAGTGTGGTACGGTGTGGAAGCAGTACAGAGAAAAATGTCTTTTAACCTGGAGTGGGGATGGAGTCTAAAACCCTCCCTCCCAGACTGCTGTGGTCCCTCAAGAGTCTGTGCTCACTGGAGACCTCTAAAAGAAGATTACCATCTATGATAAAAATTTACAAAATTAGGAGAACATCAGTATGAACAGATATGGTCACCAGAACCCATGCGAGAATAAATTAGCCTCCATGAATCTCAAAAGTGGGGGGGAGAGGATATACAGTTTATTCCTAGGGATAACTGCCTCAGAAACACATTACCCACAGGGACTGATAAAGTCTAAGATATAATTTAAATAATGTGATGGATAAATTCATAAATAATACTAATAGCTAACATTTACTGCACAGTTACTATAATACTAAATAAGGATTTGACTTGCATTATCTCATTTAAAAAATGACAGATTCCCATAAAGCCTGGAACAAAAGGAGTGTGTCTTAGGCTGAGTTCTCTGGGAAAGTGACTCCGAGGCCGAGATTTGTGGACAGGAAGTTGACTAGGGAAAGCTCGCAGTAACACTGTCAGGAGCGACGGATGCAGGCTGGGCTGGAGAGAAGTGGTAACAACGCAGTCACAAGTCTCAAGTGATCCCACGATCCCATAAAGAGCTATGAAGCAGAGATGGCCCTTCAGGGATACCCCCAATCCAGGCAAGGGGGCCAGGACTTACATCCCTGCAATGACCAGTCACTAGGTACGGGTTGCTCCTGAGAAGGGGACATAACGTCCGGCAGCGGAGGGCAATCCCTATGGAGACACTCAGCTGTGAGTTGGCAGCAGTGTTCCCCGTAGCTGGGAGAATGAGTGTCTTGGGTCCTTAAGTGGGGATCTGGTGGCACAACACAGTATCCATTCCAGGGAGAGGGGAATGAAAGGAAGCTAAATTTATTGAGCCCTTTCTATATCCCAGCCCCTGTGTAAGGTCCTTTCCTTCTTGTCTTTAATCCTGCTTTATAGGGATCAGTGACCTATTCCAACCCCCAGAGAGATTTCAAGAACCCCTGCTCCCTCTAACTTAGTAGGGTTCTCAACTGCGGATAATTTTGCTCCCAGAGGACATCACTGGGGCCGTCTAGAGACATTTTCCTTGTCACAATTGGGAGTGGGAGTGCTACTGACCTAGGTAGAGGCTACGGATGCTGCAAAACATCCTACGGTGCATTGAACTGCCATTCACAACAAAGAATTATCCAACTCCCTTTGTCCATGGTGCTGAGGTTGAGGAACTCTGCTGTACCCCATGGGAAGGAGAACATGGGATTGGGCCTCAGTAGCTGGGCAAAGAGTTTTCAACCATGTGGCTTGTTCTCTTGGCCTTTTCCTCTCCTGGTTCTTTTGGCATCTCTAAGCCTCTTGAATTTTCCGAGTGGAAAGCCTTGATCCATATGAGTGGTATCACAAGATGGGCCTGGGGCTGCTCCCCCTTTGGCACACCTCCAGCTTGGCAGACCAGGTGGATTTCAGGGGAGGGATCTGGAGTTAGGGAGGCAGGTTAGACTGGTGTTGCTCTAACTTGTGGTGAGGGGGATGCTTCATACCTTTGCTTTATCTTTTCCTTTTTTTTTTTTTTTTTTTTTTAGAGAGAGAGAGTACAAGTGGGAGGGGCAGGGAGAGGAAGAAAAAATCTAAAGCAGACTCTGCACTGAGCGTGAAGCCCGATGCAGGGCTCAATTCCACGACCCTGATATCATGACCTGAGCCCAAACCAAGAGCCAAGAATCAGATGCTTAACCTATTGTACCACCCAGGCAGGCGTCCCTTCATACCTCTTTTTGCCATCAGGGGAGTAAAGTAAGTGGGGTAAAGGTAAAGGAGCTCCGGAGGCTACATTTTTTTCTGGGTCTTCGGCCAGAGGAGCAATGGCTGTTACAGGTTGCAGGTTACCAGGGTGTAACTCCACTTAGGGCTACGGTCATAAACAATGTGAATTTTCCTGGAATGCCCTCTCTGCAGTTCAACAAACTCTTCCAACTGATGGGGAATACAGGATCCCAGCCACCTCTACCTTTTCTATCAGAAGAGTAACTAAAAAGAGTCATTACTGTCACCATGTTATAAACAAACAAACAAACAAACAAAATGGGTCATATAAACCTGTCTATGGTCACCCAGGTAGTCAATGGCAAGGTCGAGATTTATAAACCAGGTCTGTCAGGTTACAAAATCCTTGATCGTTTGTTTAAGAGACACACATACCCTTTGAAAACAATTAGAGGGGACATGCAATCTTCCTATATGTCCCTTGGTACCCTGATAAACAGGCTGGGCTGAACGAACCTTAGGCTGGACCCAGTCTCCTAATCTTTCTGTTCTTTTCCTGTCTGAAGTGTAAAAACTCTGAGCTTTCCAATTTCTAAGGGAAGGCAAGAAATGAAAGACAGGCTGGGTGATTTATATAAAGTGATAATGTGAGCCCATCTCCTTGCAGCCATCATTTTAGTCTGCAATAAAAATGACTGGTCTGACACCCTTCACTTCCTGAATATCCAGAAGGCCTAACTGCTTGGACTCTCAGACATAAAGCTCTCTGTTAATGGACCTGTCAATTTCTTAAAGTGAGCAGTTTTTCATAACACTCCATAAAACAGAGGAAAAAATAAAATTAAAAAAGAACATAGCATTTAACATGAAAATACAGGTATCATTTATTGAGCATTAGCTAAAAGCAGAAGAGAAAGAAACTAACAGATGAACAGTGGCTGGTGATGGAAAATAGAGAATTGCCTTGGAAGAGGGTTCTTTACCTACTTAATGGGGCTCCTATTTTTAGCAATTAAAAAAATAAATAAATAAATAAAACAAAAAACCCAACAGCCATTAAGTATTACACTTAAAAGTAAAAGGCTTTATGTCCTTCTAATAACAATCTAGTATCTTTTATCATGATAGATTTACTAACCTCAATTTAGACTCTGAGAGATCAGATTCATATCCCATAAAACATATAGGGAATATATTACCAAGCAAATATATTAATAGATTACATAAATATCTATGCTCTATTAAATTTTCAGTTATAATCTAGGTTCTTTTCTTGAGCCATTCTAATTCATGAAATTATTTACAAGTTTACAGACACCAAGGAACTGGATATACTGTGTTATGCAAATGTTTTTTTTTCCAAATATGGAAGTCATAAGAATAGAATACATTTAGTGATCAACATAAAATTACAAAGAATATTTCAAGGCTTCATTAATGGCAGCTGTTCACAAGATACTTGGAAGTTTTTGATTTTTATTAATTCTCTATAAATATAACTATTTATTCATCCCCCTTTACATCAGTCTATTATCATTTGCCCCAACTTATAAGTCTGTTCAAATATAAGTTAGAGGTTATGTTCCTACATAAAGTAAAATCTGAGAATGCAGAGGCTAACCTCAACATGATGGGTTTATAATTTTTCTTTAGAGGTAGTGTAACCCAATAAGCAAGCACTGGAGTTTGAGTCTGTAGAGATGGGCTAGGGTTTCATTCTATCACAATCAAACTATGTGACTTTGGGGACGTCACTGAACCTCACTGTAGCTGTTTTTTATATGGAACTGGATGTACTAAGTGCTGCCCTACCAACCTCTTGTGAGATGGTTATGTGAGATGGTTCTACAAATACTTTGTCCACTGAATGAAATTAAACAGGACATCATCATGAGAAATATAATTATGTTTTGGGGGAACATTCTGTTGACAAAGAAACCGTCATCAAGTGTACACATGTTCTCTAATGAGAAGGTATATTGGTTCACCATACCTAGGGCTACCATAAGGTTATGAAGATATTTTGAATGCTGTGAAGCACTATCAAAATTACAGCATTCAAAATATCTTCATAACCTATATATGTAAAGGAGGAGGAGGAGGAGAATAGCAAGAACAATATAGAAAGGAATCATTACTGGATTCAGTAATGTAAGTAGAAAAATATACAGGACATCCAGTTAAATTTGAATTTTAAATATATTTTTTTTACCATAAGTATGCTCCAAATATTGGGTGGGACATACCTACATTAAAAAATTATTCATTGTTTACCTCACATTCAAATTTAACTGGGCATCCTTGGTTTGGGTTGGTTCGATTTGGAGTGGGGGGATGGGACTAAATCTGGTAATCCTAAGGTAGAAGGGCTTTGTATCCCCCTGCCCCAAGCATGACAAACCACCTTGATCACTGAGAGTATTTACCTCTTGCTTTGTCCCTCATTTTGTTTATCTCAAATATCAAGGTCTTCCAAGATGCCCCCTGTTATGGCCACTCCTTCTAGGTCTCTAGGCTAGAACACCGTTATCCCCCAATATATTCAATACTGAATTTTTCTTCCCAACCAAACAGTGAATTTATTGAGGGAAGAGACTTACTCATTTTGTTGTAAATGAGCCTGGTTCAATGCCTGGCACATAGAAGGTAACCAGAAATGTTTTATGAATTAAAGACCACTTCTTCATCTATGCTCTCATATGGGACCTTGGTCATAAGTCTGCTACTTAAATGATCAAAATGCAATGGTCAAGTCCATAATGCACATCTCTAACCTGGCCTTCTCCACTGACCTCTAGATCATGTCTCACAACAAACTACCAGCTATCTCCACCTAGATTCCCATGAGCACCTCATATGTAACATCTCATCTCCTTCCCCTTTAGGCTACTTCTCCCTTGGCATCATATTCTATAACCCAGTCCAGAAAATCAGAGTCCTTCTAGACTATTTCCTGTCCCTTAATTCTCTCATCACTAAGTCCTTTTTGTAAAAAAATGTAAAGGAGCTTTTAAAAAGAAAAGCCCTGACTCAGCTGGTTTGGGCTATGGCTAAGGTATGGGTATTTTTTAAAAAGCACTCCATTTGAGGGAGAGACAAGCCACGAGAGACTATGGACTCTGAGGGTTTCAGAGAGGAGGGGTCGGGAGATGGGGTAGCCCAGTGATGGGTATTAAGGAGGGCATGCGTTGTAATGAGCACTGGGTGTTACATGCAAATAATGAATCACTGAACACTACATCAAGAACTAATGATGTACTGTATGGTGACTAACATAACAATAAAAAATGAATAATAAAAATAAAAAATAAAAAGCACTCCGTATGAGAGGTGCCTGGGTGGCTCAGTCAGTTAAGCACCTGACTCTTGGTTTCGGCTCAGGTCATGATCTTGGGGTTGTTGGATCAAGTCCCGTGTCAGGTTCTGTACTCAGGGAGGAGTCTGCTTGAGATTCTCTCCCTCTCCCACTGGCCCTCCTTCCCACCCTCCCAACTCACTCTCTCTTTGCCTCTCAAATAAATAAGGATTTATGAGAGAGAGAGAGAGAACGAACATGAGTGGGGGGCAGATACAGAGGGAGCAGACTCCCCGCTGAGCCCAATGCAGGGCTCGATTCTAGGACCCTGAGATCATGACCTGAGTCAAAGGCAGATGCTTAACCAACTGAGCCATCCAGGTGCCCCAATAAATAAATCTTGAAAAAACAAAAAAAACACTCCATTTGATTCAGTGGTATTCAGGAACCAGTGTCCTATAGAACATAGCAGAAGACCTAGAAACAGCCTCTCTATATAGGTTTATGCATTGCTTCTGAAACATGAAAACACTTCCAACTATTTTGTATTCATAATTTTGAAAGCCTAATAGCTTCTGACAGGGAATGTTATTTTCATTTGTGTATGAGGATTTCCATTGTTCTTTGCACTGTTAGGTAAAATTTAGAATAATTCCCCCATGTGCACATATACATACTTCAAGAATATATTTCTCATTTTATAAGGAAAATTATAAAAGTTTTAATATAAAAATTCATGTTATAGGTAGCACTTGTTCGTTAAAGTATTCATTTTACTACAGGTCTTCTCACCTGCACTCTAAAAGCACAATTAGTAACAAAAGCAATAGGGAAAATAAAGATTTTGGATTATTGGAGTTATTTATATATATACACATGTGCATACATACACTACATATATACATACACACAAAAAAAATTAGGACGGTTTGTCAGCTAGGGATTTATAGATGTCCTGCCTTACCTACCATCCTTCTTATAATATGCATCAAGCCCAGAATATGCTTAAAACCCAGAATGGAGATTAATTGTAAATACTCAAAAACACTCGAATTTGCTGTCCCTCTAGATAGCAAGCCATTTACCTCCCATCCTGCATTCTCTCACATAGAAATGGTGACTCTGAAAAATCTTACAATCAATGGAAAAATGTTTTTTTCCCCCTAAACTTTTAAAATAAATGGTTTGCCCAGGGGTAAGACCTTTTATACCATCTTAGCCGAGAGCAAATTTCCCTAGACAAATTGGCTGGCTGCTTCGTGAATTCTCAGCTGAAATCGAGGCATTCCTATTATTGATATTATCTGGCCATGCTTTTTTTTTTTAATCCACATATTTTGTTTCACTGAAAGAAAATTAGATTATATTAGGTTGTGTACAACACAGAGCTTCAAAACATTCACCCTGTCAAAATAATTTCTTAATTAGTTGTACAACATACTTTTTCGAGACAGAACTTGTCAGAAAAACATCCTGCAGTGGGGAGCTTAAGTGAATTCATTCTCAGGATTTTAATAAGACTACATTTTGCCACCTATATAGAGGGGGAAGAAAGTAATTGTCTGGCAATTCTTTGCTTCCTTGGAGACCCACTTCAGGAAAAAAAAAAAAAAGTTGCAGCTACTTTTTATAAAGAAATTCCTCACATTTTTGTTAAGAAAATAAAAAATGCATTAGGTTATTATATGTTGGGTTGGTGACAAAACTTACAGAATAAGGTGCTGAAAGGGAAAAAATAAACCTTCTGTCTCAAAAATATTATCCACTTATGAGTTTATATAAAATGAACTGATTAAATACAGGGATCCAATTAAAGAACACACCATGCTAGGGCCACCTGGGTGGCTCAATCGGTTAAGTGTCTGACTCTGGATTTCGGCTCAGGTCATGATCTCAGGGTCATGAGATTGAGTCCCGAGTCGGGCTCCGCGCTAGGTATGGAGCCTACTTAAGATTCTTGCTTCCTCTCCCTCTGCCCCTCCCCCACCCACCTCCCCCTCTCTCTTTAAAAAAAAAAAAAAGAAAGAAAGAAAACAACCCACAATAGAACATACTATGCTGTACCTGCAACTGATGTAAAAATATTTTACCACTCAGTCTGTAAGTACTTTAAAGACATTGCTTTATTTATATCAAGCATAATCTAGCAAAGTGTTTCAGGTTTGGAAAACAGAATATTTGGATTTGCAACCTTCAGTCATGACATTTCTGAGTAATACTAAGAAAACCAGTTAACTTTTCCAGACCTCCTTTTATTCATCTATAAAAGAGGCACAGGGGCGCCTGGGTGGCTCAGTTGGTTAAGCGACTGCCTTCGGCTCAGGTCGTGATCCTGGAGTCCTGGAATCGAGTCCCGCATCGGGCTCCCTGCTCAGCAGGGAGTCTGCTTCTCTCTCTGACCCTCCCCCATCTCATGTTCTCTGTCTCTCATTCTCTCTCTCTCGCAAATACATAAAATCTTAAAAAAAAAAAAAAAAAAAAAAGAGGCACAGTAATTGTACCCTACCTGGTTCACAGGGTTATTATGAGTAATAAACTTTGGAAACTCAAAAGCAGCACGTATCAGGTGCCATTCACTCACTAGGTATCTACCCTCGGTCAGGCACAATTTTAGATACTTTATATTTAATCCTCATAAATGGACTATGGACACAAATTCTTTATCACTTAAAAGCTGAGGATAAATCAAGATTCAAAGACCTTAAACAACTTGTTCTGAATCAAACATGTAGGAAACAGTAGAACTGAGATTTGAACCTCTGTCCATGGGACACATGCCTGCCACTGCCCTTTTCTGCTCTTCCTCACTCCTTTCTCCTACTTTTACTCCTCAAAAGCCCCTACTGGGCTTTGGTAGAGGGCAGGGAGAAGAAGAGCCTGGGACTAACCTTTGACACAAGCAAGGCATGATCAAGAGGTTTTGTTCCTAGAAAATTAGTCCCTTGGAGGATTGTCAATCACCAGCATGAAGATCAGCCTGAAGTGGGATTTGGGCTTGGTTACTCAATCCTAATTCAAAGGAAATTTGTAAAATGGGACCTTCAGGGTTCAGAGTTGGGATTTCCAAAGCTGTAGATGGCCACAGTTAAAAACAGAGGCAGTTTTTCCCCTCATTACCGTCCAATGTGGTGGCCACAAGGTAATGATGGGTCTTACGTGTCAATGCAAATATTAACAAGCATCTGCTTTGTACAAGGAGCTCTGATAGGTATCCTAAAGGATATTCAGAAGTGTAGGGCATGGTTTCTGTCCTCACAGAGGGCAAAAAAGCAAAAATAAACATGTGAGAAATAAAATGGCAATACATGATTAAATTGTTTAAGAGAGGGACGCCTGGGTGGTTCAGTCAGTTAAGCAGCTGCCTTCGGCCTGGGTCATGATCCCAGAGTGCTGGGATCGAGTCCCACATTGGGCTCCTTGCTCAGCAGGGAGCTTGCTTCTCCCTCTCTCTCCCTCTGCTTGTGCTCTGTCAAATAAATAAAATCTTTAAAAAATAAATAAATTGTTTAAGAGAATTAAGAAGCCATCATAGGACCACACATGTCTTTGCGGTTTCAGAAAAAAAAAAAAAAAAAAGCCATCATAGGGCAATACATAAAAACTGTCATTCATGTGGTACAGATAATAAAGTGTTGTGAGAAGTCAGTTTGGGAGATACCTTTCAGGCCAAGAGGGTCAGAAATGCCTTAAGAAGGAGATCAAATTAATACTTCATGGCATTTTAGGTACTTTCCTTTCCTCCCATCTTAAGCAGAGCATTTATTCCTGGCTCCTTGCAATATCTTCTAAAACATACCCACTGGCCAGAGTTCCCTGTTGTCTATGGAAAGTGACTATTTGAGCACATCAGGGCCAATGTGTCATTAATGCCTACTTTATTAAGGATCACAGATCCAGACTACAAAGCATTAAGTAGGCCCTGGAGAATAGATGGGAGAGTGGAGAAAAGACCGGGAGTGAGAGGGAAGAGCATGTGCTAAAGCACACAGGAAGATAAGGGTAACATGCCGTTGAAAGACTGAAGGTAAGGTTATCTAGCAGGAAGAAGAGCTGTAGAGAGGAATGCTGGGAGGGGAGGAGAGATGCTGGGAATTAAGACTGGAAGGGTGAGAAGCCCTTAAGGAGTTAGAATTTTATCATATGGGCAACAGGGTATCACTGAAGTTTAGGAACTCCACATGGTAAGAGAACTGTGCAAATGAACTCAGGGGAAGTGTTCAGGTGAGATTTGGTCCAGAAGACAGTAAAGAAAAAGCTCAGGTGACAGATGATGAGGGTCTGAGCAATGGGTGTGGCTGGAGTGGAGTGAGCCTGCTAGAGAAGGGGCTGGTGTAAATAGCTGGATCAGATGAGTGACTGGCTGGGCGGGGAAGAAAGAGTATGCAAGACATCATTAATTCACTCAACGAGTATTTACTGAGTTGCCCTCCATGCGCCAGGCATTGTTTTAGATGTTTGGGTGTGTGTCCATGAAGAAAGCACAAAGATCTTTATTATCATGGAGGCTATGTTGGAACAGAGATAAACAGAGTAAACAATGGACATAATAGGTAAGTACAGAATATGCTGAAATTTTTTTACAGCTGGGCAGGATAAGAAGAGTTGGGAATGCCAGGAGTAGGATGGGGCAAATTCCACAGAGAAGGTGGCATTTGAGCAAAAATATGAAGGTGAGGGGCACAGTTGTGCAGATCTCCAAGCAGAAGGAACAGGCAACGCAAAGGGCTTTAGCGGGGAGAATCTGTCATGCTCAAGAAATGTCAAGGAAGCCAGTGCATCTGAGAAGAAAAAGTGAGGAGGGTAGTCAGAGATGAAGAATCAGGTAGGGGTAAGTGTATGGATCATGTAAGACGTTATAGGCCACTGTAAGGACTTGGGCTTTTACTCTGAGATGCAGAGCCACTGAAGGGTTTTGAGCGAAGAAGTGACATGATCGGATTTATGGTTTAAAAGGATCACTCCAGGTGTTGTACTGTTGAGAATCTATAGGCAGCAAAGACAAAAGGAGAAAGACCAGCTAGGAAATCTCAGCAGTGATTCCAGGGAGGGGTGACGGATGCTTGCACCAGAATGGCAGTGCTCCAACAGCTCCCACTGCGGGAATGGTGGGCAGAACATACCTTCCAAGGACAGGGGAGGGGACAAGACCTTCTGCTCAGGTCCAGCTCATGGGCAACCTGCTGTCATGCCTTCTTGATGACCTCCTCCAACACTACTACTGACCACTTTGCTTAGGACTTCACTGGTCATTTATTTATCCACTTACTAAGCACTAACTATGCACAGAGACACTACCTAGCCAGGCTGGTGCACTGGGAATACAAAGACGAGAAGGGTACAATTCCTGCTCTCCAGAAGCTTATCATTTCTACTCTTCTCTCCACAGGCCCATCTCCATACCACTGGAAGTTTAGAGTTTCCATCTCTACATTCTCTCATAGCTAGCTACAGCAGAGAAAAGGAAACCAGTGCAGAGACCAATGATATCCTCTTGCCATCTTCGCTTATCAAAATCCTACTTATTCCTCCATGGCCCAAATCAAATGCTACCTCCTTAATGAAGGTTTTTTCTAATAAGCCCAAGGTGACCTTTATTTTGTTTAAGCCAAAGCTCCTTGTGTGGGGGTTTCATATGGCCTTGAATGCACAGACTCTAAAATTACATGCTCTGTATACATCCTCAGCTAAAGTCCGAGTTGCTAGAGGTCAACTTTCTGATTTTTCTGTTTCTGACTTACTTTTACATCTGACAAAGACAGAATTCAAAGAGTGATGTTAAGTGGCCAATGAACATTTGTTTTAAGAATGAATGAACAAAAACATAACTTACTGAAGGCCTTCTGCTTCCTCTCTTAACACTTTCTTCCTCAGCACTGGTAAATGCTGAGATTTTCAAAAATATTTTTGTATACTACTTATTTGTTTTTCTGACTATAGAAGCAATATATGCAATGGAAAAAAAGGAAAATGTAAAAGAATAAAAATACCCATAATCCCAGAATATAGCCACTGTTTAACATCTTAGCATATTTCCTTTTAGTCTATGCATATGCAAGTTTCCAACAAAACTGCCATGATGCTCTTTATAAAGTTTGTATTCTAGCTCAGATATGTCACAGCAAGAATGTCAATGCCCAGACATTTCAGGCTGAATTAACACAAGTTGGAAGAGGAGGCTGTCCTAGAAGATTCTTGGATCAAATTGAAGAATGTGCTTCTATCCATTAATTCCATAATCTACTCAAGCAATATGGTATCTCCTAGAAACTCAGTAATTGTTCTTTTCTTAAACTGGGAAAGGGGCACCGGTAGGACTCTCAGGTCCGTTCGCTTCTGATGGTGTTGTAGGACAATTTAATTGCACTCTCTGTGAGAAGATGACTTGAAACTATTGTTGCTCTGAAATATTGAGCTATTAATAAATAGCCTTCTCTCACAGATGAAGAAACTGAAGCTCCAAGAGGCCAGATCCCTGGCAGAGTCCAGCTTCAAACCACTATTGTCTAAATCCAATCTTCCCATTTTTCTTGGTACAGGGATCCTTCTCATTTAGAACCAGAACTAAGAGAAGCTCATGTCTAGCTACTGGTCATGGAAAAAGATAAAGGGGATCATCAACGCTGAATCAACTTTCAGGCCATCTGTGGTGAAGTTTTCCAGCATTAGGATAGATGCTGGTTCAAGAAAGTAAGTGAGGTATGATCCTTTTAAAGAAGCTTAGATTCTGATTGAGAAGGCAGGCTTGTCTCAAAACAGTATCACATACTGTCCATGGTTATTTACTAGGGAAGAGCCAATAAGCATTGCAGGACAGGGCTGGTGCAAGCTGTCAAGGCCAGGTGGAAAAGGTAAAGCCAATGACTAGTGGGAAAGTCAGGAGGTTTGAAAGCCAGGAGAGAGCAGGTGGGATGCCAAAGCCCGGGAGCATAGCAGGAGTTTAAGGCAGGGGCATGGCCAGGTGTAAGAAATCAGAATAGCTAACAGAAGACATCAAAGTCCCAACTCAACAGATCCAAGAGATGGGCTTCTTTGCCAGTCTGGGTTCAAGCAGCCAAGATGTACTCACTAGGGTTGAAACATTGCTTTGGGTCAAAATGCTGGTATTCCTTTTGAAAAGTCTGTGCTCCCGAGACCCCCCCCACCACCTGCACTTATCTTCAGGGTCTGACCTCTAATTCCACGACTTGTATCATAATAAGATGGCACTACATAACTGGGCTGAGTTTAGGCCAGATGATTTTGGGTAAGAGACTCCACTTCTTAGCCTTATACTCAGACCCTTTAGTGTAGCTACCCTTTTAGACCCCATGAGATGGACTTTAACAATGGCTATAAAGATATAGAATTGCAAAAATGAAAAACTTTTTATAAAGGAGCTCATTGGTTAAACTAACCAATCTGAAGTTTCTAAGTACATTTTCAAATCTAACACAGAACCAAGGGTCATGAAACCAGGATTTTGTCGCTACAGTTTCTGAGTTCTGGAACTCTGTTTCTTTCTACTTAAAGAGAAATAGGTTACATTATTTCAAATTTCATTTTTTAAATATGCATTTTATTTGAAATAATTTTAGATATCAAAACGTTGCAAAGATAGTACAAAGAGTTCCTCTCTCACCAGTTTCCCCTGATGTCAACATATTATATAACCATGATACATTTGTCAAAACTAAGAAATTAACATCAGGACATCAATATTAACGAAATCACAGACTTTATTCATATTTTACCACATTTCAATTGACTTCAAAATACTGTTGCTTTAAAAAAAAATGAAGGCATCTGGTTTCATTTGTTGTTTATTTTTCGATGTAATTTTTAAAGGCCTATTTTGGGGTGGAGGAGGTCTAGTAGTGATGTATTCATACTTTGGGAACATGCTCAGGAAAATGTTCTGAAATGGGAAACAGATGTCAATCAGAGCTTCTAGGTTGGAGATCCAGGGACAAAAGACTTGGCTGGTAGGGATAAGGACCAGCTTATTGTGGGTGAGAAACGAGTATGTGAAATGGTTTTACATTTTACTCAAATGATTCCAATCTTCTAACCCCACCACCTGAAATCTCAAAGTCTTACAATACAGCTGGGAACCCTTGCTCCTGACATAGAAGAACTCATGACATACATACTTGGCAATTCATTCTCTCCAACTTGGGGTTGTTTTTGCTTTGTGTTTTCATTCTTAACAAGGATTGAGTCTGGATTAAGATGGTAAAATACATATAAAGGGCCTCTAATTTAAATATGTTTCCTGGAGCCCTGCAGATGATATAATCAATCTTACGTTTCTAATCCATTTGGTGTTCTCCTCCTTTCTAATCTTCTCATTCATTCCATTTCTTGGAAACTAAGCACTGATAATTCTAAAAGGGATTCTCTTCAAGTGATGCCACTTTTAGAGCAAACTAGTTAATACACAGACTAGCACAATAATTCACTGAAGGCTTAGGAAGACCTCAGATAAGCATGCAGGTTAAAAAAATGTGAGGCACTGTACTAACAAATTTATGAATATTAGTTCTTTTTATTCCTTTATTATTATCCCCATTTTATAGAGGAGGAAACTGAGAATTATGGATATAACTTGTCCAGTTCACACAGCCATAGCAAATGGTGGAACTGGGATCCCACCTTCTCAACTTCACAAGGCCCTGCTGTGAGAAAGTTGCACACTAGTTGTAAAGCCATGATTAATACAAGGAGATTAAACTGGCACAGATTTACTCCCATTAATTAGTGGTTCGATCTCTTCCAACTCCTTGGTAGAATACCAAGTCCATGTACCAATTGTAACAAAGAAAGATGAAGGCAACAGGAAAGGGAAAGGAAAGTATTTTACATTTTTCAGAATCTGAATAACAACATCTAATGTTTTATGACTGGCTTGAAAGGCAGAGAATGCTTCTGGAAAAAAAAAAAAACCTTTCAAAAGTTTCCTTTTCAAACAGATTTTCTAGAGACAAATCCCACTCTCCTTTTCCAAATCCATCCTTTTATCCTTGAGAAAACATTTTTTAGAAAATAAATACATCTGGACAGTTTACAAAGTCCTCAGAGGCTGGAAAACTAGCTATAACAAGGACTGTACTTGACACATTTTTCTTCAGGCTAAGTTACTTCATTCAAGGTTTTAATGTTTAAATAAACTGCTGCCCAAATCAATAATCTACAAAAATCATTCACTCAGGGAGAGGTCTTCAATCCTTCTGCCCCATTTAAGGCTGATTTGTATGGTGACTGAATGCATTTTATTATATTTCACACAGTCCGCTCCCAGCACTCCTGAAAGAGTGGTGAGTCTATTTTCAGCGAAGAAGCTAAGACAAAGCTGGTAATATGGTGCCAAAAGCAGTACTTAGTACAACCAAGAGACTGCATCTGGTTTGGGCATGTGATGGGGCAGACATCAGGGAGATGTTCTTTGCTCCTTGTCCCTCACAGGCAAAGCAGTGAGGGGGTTGAGCAGGCAGACTTTGTAGCAAGCTAGACCAACTCAGTTTTAAATCCCAGTTCTGCTAATTGCTCAGAGTGAGACTTCAAGCAAGTTGTTTTACCTCTCTGTACCTTATCCTTATCTATAAAGTAGAAAGAGTAGAACACTTACTTCCTAGGTTATATAGTTGATATACAAATGTTAGCCCATTAGTATTTATCAGACTTACAGAAAAAAATTTTTTACATCACTTGGATTCCTAAAAATATACAGTTTCTGAGGCTCAACTCTGTCCCAGCTAACCCCTGCCTAAGTTTCTGAGAACTGAAACAGCTGTGTTTTTGTTTTTGTTTTTTAAATTTTCTATTAGCCAACATATATTACATCATTAGTTTTTGATGTAGTGTTCAACGATTCGCCAGTTGCATATAACGTGTTGTGCTCATCACAACATGTGCCCTCCTTAATGCCCATCACCCAGTTACCCCATCCCCCCAAGATGTTAAAAGCAGAGCTACCCTACGACACAGCTCTGTGTTCGGCCTCCTACTTGTTTCTACACAGAGCAGAGAGTAATTCCCATTGTATATCTCAGCCACCCCTAACCTTAAAAGTACACTCTGTAATAAAATTTATTTTTATGGTCAATAGTTATTATTGGGAAACAGTGATCCCATAGAACTTACGTAACAGTGAGGAAAAGTTCACTAAAAAGTGAACAGATGAACACTTAGCACCCCCATTACCCCCCAGATATGTTATTTTAGAGTAGTTTATGTGGAGATCAGGGATGGCCTGACAAGGTAGCACTAACATAGAGAACTGATGGACATGAGAGAGCAATCCAGACAGAGACATAAACAAGTTCAAAGGCCCCAAAGAAGGGATATACCTGATATGTTCAAGGAATGGTAAGAAGCCCAGAATGGCTGGGAGTCCAGTGAGCAAGGAAGGAGGGCGGTAGGAGAGGAGGTCAGAGAGAGAGAGGTGGGGCATGGCTAAAATGGGGCTTGTAGGCCATGGTAAATGGTTTGCGTATTTCAATGGGGATTCATTGGAGGGTTCTGAGCAGAAGGCCGACTGATCTGATGTATGTTTTAGAAGGCTACTCTGGCTGCTGGTAGTGAAGAGATCATTAGGGCTCACTGGCAAATAGAAGCAGAGGGACCAGGGAAGTAGTGACTACAATGAGTGATGGTCATGTATGATGATGGGGACTTCAGCTGTGATGGAGAGGGAGAAAAGTGTTAGATTCAGCTTGTATTTCAAAGACAGAGGCAATGGATTTGGCGATGGACTCTGTGCGTGTGTGTGTGTGTGTGTGTGTGTGTGTGTAAAGGGGCTGTGAGAGAAACAGAGGAGACGGGGTTGCCCAAAACTTTCATAACATTTAATGAGACAGAGCTGACTACATGAGTCTCTTAGCTATCTTTACTTGTATCACCAAGGCTGAGTACAGAATATCAAAACCACATCATCACCTGAGAACGTGGTTGTATTCATTCAACCAATGAATCACTGATTCAACACCAAACATTCCAATCCACTATGTGCCAGGCACTGTCCTAGGTGCTGAAGACACAGTAATAAACTAAGACCCTCTCTCTGCACAGGTAATTCAAAACTGAATCCTAGCAGTTTCCAATTACTCCATACTATAGCCCTTAGAGTTGGCTGAGTGTAGTTAAGAATGCAAACGTTAAGTGTGGACATTGTGAAGATCCACCTACATACAGTTGTCTCCGCTCCCCCATGTGATTTCACTGCTCCATGATGTGCATATTCTGCCGACTCCTCTCCATCTGGCTGGACAGCCCCGATCATTTAACCTAATTATCTCAACTTCATCTACTCCTAGGAAGTCTGCCCTGAATTCTCCCTGCCCCCAGAAAGTTTGAGTCCACTCATCATACTTTGTGACCTGCTCCATTATAGCACTCCTCACACTCTCTGTTAATTAGTAGTTTGCTTATCTATCTTCCCTGATCGACTACAACCATCTAAACAAGGACCACGTCTTAATTTTTGTGTTTATGGAGCCTAGAACAGGACCAGACATATAATAAGCACTCAGTAAATGTACACTGAGAAAAGGAATGAACCAATCCATCAGATATAACTGTCAAATACCCCGTCCTTTAATTTCACAATTGATTCCTAGAAGCTAGCAACTACAATTCATACCTCTGAAATACCCCCAGTGTCTAGAACAGAGCAACTATTTTATATTTACTGCTTGAATTTCCACCCAGGGAGATCCCAAAACTGCATCTGTTCAGAATTTATTGAAGATATGACCTTGAGAAGGAGATTTTTGAGTATTCACTGTTCCCTGAATGGGGCTCAAGTGCTGGTATTTTCTAAGTTGGAGAATCTGGAAAGAAACATTTTTCTCTAGCCATGAAGATCTTTCTGCAACAGTAAAAAACGGAGTCAAGCCAAGAAATGTACACAAACCTCACTGTCTCTAGAGAAGGGGGGGGGGGGTTGGCTATTAAATAAGCATAGAAGAGAATTCTTAAAAAAGAAAATTAAAAACTAGGCTTCAGATACTGGTGTTCATTTTTTGAGACTAAATATCAATGTGGAGCTAAAGAACGTTAAAGGTCTTTATCATGGAATGTGATATTGAACATTAAAAAATATAGGCATTGGGGATTCCTGGAAAGATGGCAATTTGAGGACATGTGTCTGACTCATTTCTATTATCATCTTTGAAATGATAAATAGAACATAAAAATAAAGAAAATCCTGTATCAAATTATAAATTGGGAAAATAAAGGACATAAGAAACTTTGAAGACTTTTTGATTGATAAAGTTCAGGTGGGCTGTATGGAAAGCAACCGAAACCATTTATTTCAAGGTTCAGCAAACTATGGGCTGTTCTGTAATTAAATTTCACTGGAATACAACCATGCCCATTTGTTTATGTACTGTTTAAGGCTGCCTTTCCAATAAAACAACAGATAGGAGTAGTTTTGAACAAGATAGTATCTCCAGAAAGCCTAAATATTTACTGTCTAGCCCTTTACCTAAAAAGGTTGGACATCTTCGATCTATTTCTACACCTTTCCACCCATTAAGGAACAGCTCACCTAAGATGAAGACATGCACTGACTGGGAAGGATGAGGGCTAGAAATTAAGACAGGCAGATGGACAGTCTGGAACCTAGGACTCCTACAGTTGCCTCTGCAAACACAGAAACACCAATGGCTGTCCCAATCAGGTAAGCCACAGCTATGTGATTTCTGATCCACCTTCGGTACTGTGGGCCTCCACTAGGCAAAGAGATGGAGTGGTATCCAGGTAATTCCTGCCTGCCATCAGTAATCATTAATTTTTCAGCTGAGAGGTATAGCCTCCTGATACACAGCCTCTGAATTTGGCATCTGCCCTGTACCCCCAGGCTGCTGCAAGTACACACTGGCAAAGGAAAAATAAACTCCCCCCTTTGGCTAGGAGATTTGAAACAGAGAACACACAGAATCTGACAAGACCCATGTCAGCCCCTAGCTTTAGAAAAGCATAAAACTCTTTTGGAAAGTATAAGCAGAGGGAGAAAATTCACTAAGAAAAAGACAAACTTTTTGCAGCTCACAAAATGAGGACCCAGACTGAGAAATCAGAGCTAATGTCTTCCTAAGAAAATTACTATAAAATAAAACAGTTTTTAAACTTTATAGCTACTTTCTCAACATATTCCAAGAGGCTATTGTGTTCAAGAAACTAGAACAGGTAGTAAAATACACACATTAGGTAAGACAAGTGCCACTGTTAGATAAATTCAATAGATCATGAGAGGGAAGGGAAGGAGCTCAAGGATTCTGGCCTAAATATATCCTGATCGAGTGGTTCTTAAAGTAGGGTCCAGAGAGCATCTGTATCACCCGGAAACTTGTTAGAAATGCAAATTCTTGGCTCTTACCTCAGATCCACTAGATTGGAAACTCTGAAGGGAGGGACCAAAATTTTGTTTTAAGAAGGCCTCTAAGTGATTCTGATAAAAATCACAATTTGAGAACTACTGCCATGAGCACACACAAAAAATAGGCTAATAAGAGGCCTGAGGACAATGGTTCTCAATCTTGGTTGCATATTAGCATGACCTGGGGAGCATTAAATATTTCTGAGTCCTTCTGATCCCAGAATAATTAAATTTAAATCTCTGGGAATGGATTCATATGACTCCAAACCAAGTTTGAGAATTACTGTTTCTTAAGCAAAAGGGAATCCTGAATGTAAGTAATGGCGCCAAGATACGAAATGAAAATGCATGCCATTGAAGAAGGTATTGATAGAGACAAGAAACAAACCCAAGCAATAGTGTAATTTAGGATTTTAACTGTGCCAAAGAAATAAAGAAAGAGAGCTATAAAATTACCTGATTCGGAGAGCAAATGGAGAGGAATTCAGGCTGACACAGGTCTTTGAGCATTTCTGAACCTTATATTGGGTGCACAGGGGAGCACACCTAAAAACCACGAAGGAAAAAAGAGAGTCATGGAAAACAAATCCAGGAAACTCAACACATCTATGGTTCCTAAAGTTGTCTGCACACTGAAGTCACCTGGGAGCTTTGAATGCTTCCAGTGTCTGTGTTCCATCTCCCAGAGAATGTTATTTAATTTGACTGAGTGTGACTTGAACTTGGGAAGTTTTAAAAGTTCCCCAGATGAACTTAATATGTAAACAAGTTTAGGAATCACTACAATATATGTGGAATAGCTATTCCAGAAGAATATGACCAAGCACACAGGAGAGGCACCAAAAATAGAAGAAACAGAAGAAAATGATCCTGAGATGAAGTAAAACCTGTGCCTCATCATCAAAGGGGCTCACTGATGCTTAGCTAGAAGAAGTTAAAAGAAACCAACTCAGGTATAACTTCATAAGTTGTTGAATTTCAGGGACACAGAAAATATCACAGAAGAAACTAGGCAGGGAAAAACTCATGTTAAAATGCAACTCAAAAAGAAAAAGGAACAATGTCCACACAGTTCTAACCATAGGTACAAAGATACAAATAGTAATCTGAACACAATAACCTGCCAAATTCCCATTCATATGTAAAGGCAAGCAATGATATTATCTTTGTGTAAAGAATCAGAAGAGAATTGTGAAGGGTAAAATTGAGAAGTCAAGAATGAGGGAGTGTTGGTATAAAAAAAAATTGGTACTGAGTGGTGCAATCACTAAACCAGAGGGTTCTCAAATCTGGCTGCACGTTGCAATGCCTGGGGAGCCTCTAAGAGTACCATAGCCTCGTTGCTATGCCCAGATAAACTGGCTTAATTGGTCTAGAATGGGACCCCCCAAAAGTATTTTTAAGTAGTTCCCCAGGTGATTCTAATGTGTAGCTATGGTTCAGAATTACTGTACTAAAACACAGTTAATTAAATAATTATCACTAATAATTTTTGAAAGGTGTGTAATGAAAATAATTTCATAACAGTCTGGCTCTAAACTTCCATATTATATTTACGCTTTCCTCAAGGGAAAAACAATTAAGTTAGTGCATTATTACAGTCTAAACAGCTCTGCCTGAGGGAGCTTCTCAGTGCCCACAAGCAGCAACCCTGACTGTGTGTATACACATATCCCTCAGACGGTAGGGAATGTCTACCCCCTGCCCCCACATGAGGCTCAGGTCTAAGTGGGAATTAGAAAGTTGGGAGGCAGGGAAGGCTGGAGCTCAGGAGGCCAGGAATCTCCTGATGCCACTTGTGTTTTCATTTGAGTTGGTCTGCATCTGTGAAGGGAATAGTATCCCTTACAGGGGCCACATTCAGATAATGCCTAAACTCCCACGCAGCATGCTGGAGAAGGGTGGGGACAAAGTAAATAAATAACAGGGATGTTCCATCAAAGGGAGGTGTTGAGTTTTCAACAGAACAAATTATGAAAAATAAACTAAGAAAGAACATAGAATATGTGCAATTCCTTTTCTTTTTGTTTTCAATCTTGAAATTAGAGAAAAAGGGGCGCCTGGGTGGCTCAGTTGGTTAAGCGACTGCCTTCAGCCTCAGGTCATGATCCTGGAGTCTCGGGATCGAGTCCCGCATCGGGCTCCCTGCTCAGCGGGGAGTCTGCTTCTCCCTCTGATCCTCCCCCCTCTCATGTTCTCTCTCTGTCTCATTCTCTCTCTCAAATAAATAAATAAAATCTTAAAAAAAAAAAATGAGAGAAAAAAAGTATTTGTGGTGGTAAAATTTACTTAGCAAGTGTAAGCAAGCAAAAGTGTAAGCTAGAATTTCCTGACCTCGGCACTACTGACATTTGGGGCCAGGTAATTCCTCATTGTGGGAGCTGTCCTGTGCACTGTAGGATGTTTAGCAGCATCTGTGCTCTCTGCTTATTAGATGCCAGGAACACAACCCTCCCCTCAGAACCAGAAATGTCTCCAGACATTGCCTGATATCCCCCGGGGCGGGGGGCAAAATCACCCTTGAGTGAAAACCACTGGTGTAAACTAAAGTTCAATATTCTTTCAGAAAAATTAGAGATTCATTTTCACCTTCCCAAGTATGTATTAAATATGATCCTATATCTTTACAACTTGTTCTTGACATTGTTAATTAGAGAGAAAAAATAAAGTTGGTTCAAATACATTCTGGAACAATGTAAAGGCGAACATGAGTAGAAAGAAAACAGACTTTATATCCTCTAAATCACTTAAGATAGAAAAAGAATAAAAAAAAAAACAATGTCTATTTGTCAAGTGACATAAATTGCTAAAAGCAGAAAGTTAAAGCAGGGTGACAGAGAACCAAATGTAACTAGTGAAAATGAATGTGAACGGGATAAACTTCCCCATTAGGATACAAAGAATTGGCTATGAGGATCAAAACCCACAAATTCAACTATTGAGGGGAAAAAAAGACTTAAAGACCATACAAAATTTACTTGGCAAAGCAAACCAAAAGGAAACAGGAGCAGGGATATTATTGTTCAGATAAAGGTAAAATTAAATGCTTCAAGCCATGGAACCCAAAAGATTTATTCTATAATTAAGAAAGTTAAAATAGTCCTGAACTCAGAAGACAGAATAATGAGCTACTATTATTTTCTTCTTTCTACACGGCTGTAATGTTTAAACTTGAGCTCCTGGAAGGCAGCAGCTGTCTCTTATTTATTGTGTATTCCCAGGGCCACTGTGTCTGCCAAGGACATCACCCTTATTTATAAATGTTTGTTGGCTAAGTGACTGTGTTCACATGATCCATGGATCCTGATGAAGTTCAGTGATTCATTCCCATGTGTCTCCATTTCCTGATCTCTAATAGGAGAGGTCTCATCTCTCCCACCTCTGTGTTGTCATGTTTTACCCTCCTAGCCCCCATTTTTTAAAATGCCAGTTACCTAAATTAGGCCTCAAAATTAATGTCAAGCTTACAGGTTGTGCAGACATTAAGGATCTCCCACCTCAGGTGGTTTATATTGAGAAACTAGTTATTAATCTGAAATGCTATAAGACCTATATTCAGCAAATCTATAAGGTAATGTTGCTATGAGAACAGTCCCAGCAGATGGGACTACATTTTTTTTTCTTTTTTTTTTTTTTTAATATTTTATTTGACAGAGAGAGACACAGCGAGAGAGGGAACACAAGCAGGGGGAGTGGGAGAGGGAGAAGCAGGCTTCCTGCTGAGCAGGGAGCCTGATGTGGGGCTCGATCCCAGGACCCTGGGATCATGACCCGAGCCGAAGGCAGACGCTTAACGACTGAGCCACCCAGGCGCCCCGGGACTACATTTTGACAGCTCTTTCTAGCCCCGTAGCTTTCAGAGAGAATATTGCCTTGAAATGATAGGCAGGAGAGGCTACAAGCTCTTTGAGATTAGCCACACTGTGTTTTCCATTTGCTATCCCCGAGCCTGGCTCACAGTAGGTGCTTAGTAAATGGGTGTTGAAAGTGAATTAAGGAAAGGCCCACGTTTGCCTGGGTGGCTCAGGTGTTAAGCGTCTGCCTTCGGCTCAGGTCATGGTCCCAGGGTCCTGGGATCAAGTCCCACATCAGGCTTCCTAGTTGGTGGGAATCCTGCTTCTCCCTTTCCCACTCCCCCTGCTTGTGTTCCCTCTCTCGCTGTGTTTCTCTCTGTCAAATAAAGAAATAAAATCTTAAAAAAAAAAAGGAAAGGCCCCATGTTTTTTGTTCCTGGATGGGGCCCTCAAAGTGCCATTCTTTCCCTCTAAACTTCTTAGTAGATTGAAGAGAGTCTTTTAAAAATACAACCTCCACTTGAATGAGGGGAGTGTGAGTCCATGAAATGGTCACACGGTGCCACTTGATTTGTCACCACTGAGCTACAACTGCTGTACAGAGAAAGCCACAGAAAGAGTTATCAAGACACTTACTTCCAGCAGTGGACTCAAGTGTGTACCCATCACTCACCCATCCTTCCTGTTCCCTGCCCCTCCAAATTAAATAACACCAAAGAAAAAATATCAGTCTAACAAGGTCTTATTTAATGTTCCAGACTGACTCAAATCCATATTGATCAAGTTTCAATTTGAAGCTGGAGCCTGCAGCAATAAGTGAGATCAATAGGAGGCCTTCATTCAAACATCTCATCTGCTAAAAAAAAACAGAACAGAAAAGATTCTAGCATTGTACAAAATATGAGGGTGAGGAGAAAGTCATTTTTTTATAAAAAATAAGCTATGTAAAAAGATATAACGAAGTACTTATGCTTATGATAGACTTGAACATTTTTAAACAGAGGAGAAGAGGTATATTTAGGCAGAAAAAAGAAAGGAAATCACTAAGACTTGCTGAAAGCCCTTACTGATTTAGTTGCAAGGTTTACCTTCTGTGTTTCTATGGTTTTTTTTTTTTTTTCTTAATGTAGTTCTAAAAATACCTTTTGTGGATGCTGAATATGGCTTTTTACATGGACTCAATAAGTGAGCGCCTTTCTGTGCCCAGCATTGTGCAGAGTGCTAGGAAGGGTCCCAGAGAAATGTATGACACAGCTCCTATGGTCTAGGGCTGCATAGTCCTGCACGGCAAATGAGAAGAGAAAAACAACAATGATTAAGATACAAAACAAGACAATATTTCATTAAAAGTCAAATAAGTGATCCAAATAAAGACCTTTTATAAAGATGAAATAAAAGCCTTAGAAAGTCAATTAAGGAATAGCTAGAAGAATGAGATTTGGAGAAGACAGACCTCTGCCACTACCTGTTTCCTTTAGATAATTTCCAACCTCTTTGTGTACCTGTTTGCTCAACTGTAAAACAAGGAGTGTGATGCATCTACATCGTGAGGCTGTTGTGGGGGAACAGCTGTCAAGAACACAGCTGGCTAGTGAGAATTTAAAGAAGGGAGGATCTGTGTGCGTCTACACAAGCCAAAAGACCCAGTAGAAGAGATATGGCTTGTAATCTGGCATAGATTAAAGGTGAATTTGGGCAAGTCATTTCCTTTTCTGGGTCTCAGTTTTTTCAGCAAGGTGATGCACTTAAATGCTTCAGCACACTGCCTCTGTTTTGAGAAACAAATGGCCCCAGAACCTGGTAGCTTTAATACATTTATTTTCCTCACTAGCTGCAATGTAGGCAGTGTCTGGTGGGGACAGCTGTCTCTGCTCCACTGGCAGCTCTAAGCCTGGGGCTTGGGATCATCTGAAGGTGGTGGATACTGCTAAGGTCTTAGCTAGAGCTACTGGCTAGAGCACCTACATGTTGCTTCACTGTGTGGCTCATGCTTCCACACAGCTGGTAGCTGGGTTCCAAAGGTAAATGTACAAAGAGTGAGAAACTGTACCCTTTCCTATGACCCAGCCTCAGACGTGACATAGCATCACTTCCCCCACATCCTAGTGGTTGGAGCCCACACAGGTTCACAGGGAGGGGAAACCGACATCACCTCTAGATGGGTAGTGGCAAGATCTAAAAGAACACATGACACCAGAAATACTACTGTAGCTATCGGGGGGGCCTAGAGTGTGCCACACCTAGTATACTTTCTAAAATGTTTGTAGTCATGAGCAGTAGTAACAGCAGTATTGGAAAGGGGAAGGTGGATGCAAGACGTCAACAATAGCAAGGCATTCTGCAAACATGTACTTATTATGGACAAAAATATAAATAAGACACAGTTGCTGCCCTCATGGAACTTAGGACCACACAAACCATTGTAACTTAACATGTTAAATTCTAGAACAGAGAACGTGAAAAGCACTGAAGCAAAGAAAAGAAAACAACATTTCATGAAGATGGGAGAGTCTTTGGTGACAAGGTGCCCGCCATGGGGGTCAGGAGCAGATCCAGGTTTTATGGGGTCTGTAGCTTATACAATTTGAGGGCCTTCTTAAAGAAAAGTAATACAAAACTGCAAATGCAAAATCAGGTACAAAACCTTTGAAAGGGCCTATGAAAGTGAGGAGCCCTGACGTTTCAGTTTCGGCATCATGTGAAATTGGCTCTGATGAGATCTAAAGCAAAGAGGAAAGGAAGTGAGGCCAAGGGGGAACAGATTCAGAAAAAAAGGGAGGACCGAAGGATGAAGGGTCTTACTAAGGTTGAAGGGATCAAACAGGGAACAAGACAGTGAAAGGACAGGAAACATCTTTGAGGGGAGGCAAGAGCAGGAAGTAAGAACAGATTCAGAGCTGGATCTGGTTTGGACAGCCTGGGATGCCAGGAAATGAAGTTAGGATTTTACACTACAAGCAACTAAAATTTACTGGAAGATTCTGAAAAGGGGAGTGAAATGATTTATGAAGTTTATGAAGTAGGCAGAAAGGGTCGGAGTAAGGAAAACACTTGTCCCAACTTTTGATACCTACAAGCCCCTTGTCAAAGTCCCAGACCAGATAATTGGCATTTAGCTTTATTGCTTCTGTTGAACACATCGCTGGGTCAGTTATAATAGCTAAAAATGGTAAATCAGAGTATTTTAAAAGATGGAAAATATTAGGTATATTTTTGGCATATTTGTTCTTTGGGACATTATTATGCAGTTACTAAAATCATATTTATAAGTCTTTACAAACAGAAACACTTAAAATTTCAAGTGAAAAAAGCAGGATATAAAATTATGTATCTGTATATATATGTATATATATACGTACATATATACATGTACAGATATGCACTTTTAAGTATATATAGTTATATATTTGAGTACATAAAAACTACTATAAGAGAACATCTAAACTATAACAATGTATTTGATTGGTTGCCATATGGTAAATTTTTTTTCATTCTTTTGCCTTTATGTATTTTTAACAATGTGCATGCATCGATTTAATAATTGGATACAAAAAAAATAATTTAAAACGTCACTTTTCCAGGTCTATCCCCAAATACTACCTCCTCAGGAGGACTTCTCTGATGCCTGATGCCTCTCCACATTACCCTACCCCCCTCCCCGACCACAGACACTTATCCTTTTCTTCAAAACCCACTAGAACTGCTTGTAATTCTCTTGCCACGTAATCATATTCAACATTCTGTATTAGCTTTTGTAGTAGCCCCCACAGGAACATAATTCCCACAAGGAGAGGGGTGAAGGCTACAACTCTACTTCATATTTGGTGTTAAATAGTTACTGAACTGAATTGAGTTCAGGGTCCATTGGTGGTTATATAAGACAGAGTACAAGTTATTCAAGCAATAAGGCTAGGTGACAAGTTCCATAAAGGGAAAGTGCAGGTCACATTCCAGTGACCAGTGACCATCCAAACTAAGTGGTAGCAATACTAATACTAAGGGCATTGGCATCTGCCATCTCATTTGACCCTTAGAAGAGTTCTGTGAGGAGCAGAAATTCTTCACCACAAGATTAAATGAGATCATATATGTCAAGTGCTTATGTGCCTGGCACTGAGTAGGTGAACCAGTGGTAACTGTTTTGTTGTTTTCTGTGATTTGCTCAAAGTCACAGAACTCAACAAAGTGCGAGGACTGGAATTTTCTAGCCCCACCTCCTACTTTCCCACTCTGGCACCATCCTAGGCCTGGCAATCAATGGTCTTTCTTCTCTGCAAGGATTCCTTGTACTGATCTGCTCCTGTAACTAACAAGGGTGAACAGCCTCTTTCTACCTTGTGCTTTTTAATCCAGTGATTCTGTTACTTCTTCAGTGACTCTGATAACCACTATGGTTCCAGAAAAGGCAATGAGACATTTTGAAAACTGAAAAGTATTCTCATATATTTAGTATCATCATCCCACAAATTTCCCAATAACAAATGCAATTCTTCTTAAAAATGAATGCATCTCTCATGGCCATTATTCTGATGATAAGAGCATTCATTTACTGAGTGACCACTATGTGCTCTACCAGGTAACCTGCATGACTTAGCTCTGTGTAATTATGAGAGAAACCCTATGAGGTATACATTAGCATCTTCATTTTTTCACATTTTCACTGAGGCTCAGGGAGGTCAAGTAAATTGGTCAAAGTTTCTGAGCTAGTAAATAGCACAGTTAAGTCCGTCTTGCTGCAAAGACCATGCCTGTTTCACTTTGCCATATAGTAATCAATACGTGATAGTAATGATCCTATAGTAAGCAATCAACAAATACACCACAGCGATGACCATATAGTAGGTAATCAGTAAGTACCGTAGAGTAACGACCATGTAGTAGGTGGTTAATAAATATAGGTTGAGGTGACATAACTGTGACCCTCATGTCATCACTGATTGCACCATCTTCAGGTGAGGTGGATGAGAGAAAAAGGGAGAGGGGTGAAAGATGTTCTTGTCCCATCAAAACTCTTCTATTTATTCACATCCTACTAGACTCTAAGCATCAAAACCCAGAAACCCCATCGTCAATGCAAGTCAAGTTTAACTTCAATTCCTCCCCAGGTCCTCAAAGTGGAAGACGGACATCACCGGCCCTTCTTTTTGCAGACCTTGACGGTCCACTTTCCTCCCTTTCCTAGACCTTCTGTCCGTGCCCTCCTGGCAGGCTGGCAGCCACTGCAGGCACATCAACAAAAGGTGAGGAAACACACTTATAGTGAACAAGGTACCTAGGGGATTAGGTCAGAAGCCATGTCTCTGTCAACTCTGAAGCCATGGGAGCAAAAATGGAAGCTGCCCAAGAGGAGAAGCAGCCCATGGTTTTCAGAAGCTCAGCCTGGTTGGTTGATGTGGCAGTCCCTTCTCTTTGGGAAGGTAGTGGGCAGAATAATCACATTGCTCCCCCAAACTGAAAGTTTGGGTTTTCTCCTTTTGTGCAAGCTGCAATGCTGTCTCTACCACCTGCCAAGGGCCAGCTGCCAGCTCCTTTGGGAGGCATTGTTTGGTTTTAAAGCAGGGGTGGAGGGAAGATGGAGCGACTCCGGCTCTTTTCTTTCCGGAGAGCATTTTGTTCCTTCTGCTGTCAAGAAGCCTTTGTACAGACAGGTCTTTATTCCCAGGGCAGAAGAACTAGAGACAAGCATTAGACGTTTGCCAATTCTTGATCACTTTCCTCACCCTTTATACTTTGTTCTCTTGAAATTTGTTTAGACCATGTCTTTTCCCTGAAAGGCTTTGAGACCTTTTTCAAAATAAGGTTTATCTACAGTAAGGATATAAAATAGGAACAGAGAAGAGGCAAGGCGAGTCAAGGGAAAAAGCAGCAGTACATATTTTAAATGTAAAGATAAGCAAAGCTGCTGGGCTGAAGCTTTAAAAATTAAGCTTTGCAATTAAAGCTAAAAATTAAGCTTTAAAAATTGTCTCTGAGACCAAAAAAAAAAAATTGTCTGAGATTCCTGCCAGCTAGGACAAGAGGGGAAACACAGCATGTTATATAACTGTCATACTAGGATCAAAGAGGAATATGATGTTAAACGGCCACTTTTGGCACTTGTTTATATCTGCCTTAAAATAGTCCAGGCTCCAGTCATTATGGCCATGCTGCAGGGACTAGGACTCAGCAGCTCTGAGGAGCCATTCGTATGGTCACCAGAGAGAACAGATTCAAAATTATTTTCTTTGTTGAATCCTGGCCCAGCCAAAGAGGTGGGCACTCTTCCGTCCAAGATCCTTAGTTCTCTCTTAGTTCTCTTAAAAGGGTATCAACTCAGCCTCCTTTTCAGTTGGCTGTTACCACAAATTGCACTACACTTAACGGGCAACATATGAGAACTCCACTCTTCACTTTTGCTGAGGAGTACGACCTCAAGCTTTTTACCACCCTGTATCTATCAAGTTTACCGAGGGAAACAATATTTATTGGGAGGGGATCACTCAAAAGATTTCTCATCTACCTTCTTCCAGATACACAATATCTACAGTGGGATTAGGTCGATCAGGTGCGCTGAGAAGTGAATGACTTCCATGATGGTAGATGAATGACTTCTCCCCAACACCCATCCAGGGCCTTCTCTGAATTGTTTACTTTACTGATTTGCTTCCTAGTGTGATGCCATTGCCCCATGGTGAGAGGTGGTCAAAAAAACCCAGCCCTGGTGAACCCATTACTGTATCTTCCTGCAGACATTGAGGCAGAGCTCTGTCAGAGAAGCCTTGAGAGATATATGGCCCTCACACCAGGAATAAGTACCCTTCTGAGGAACTGGCATGCTTTCATATTTTGGACCCAAATTGGTAGGGCTGATTTCATTTCCTGCTTAGAATCAGCTAATTTGAAGCTCAGAGCTGAATTTGGGTCCTAGTAAGAAAGTGTAGAGGACTTCATCCTACCAATGCTTGAATAAGCCTAGATGCTGAAGCCCACGAATGAAGCTACTCAAGTTCGCACTCTGCCTCATCTTTTTTTATCCGTCTTTAATTTTGCAAAGTTTTCTTTATTTCATTAAGCTGTCTTTAGTTCTTTCTGGAACGAAGTGGAATATAATAAGCACACTTACTAAAAGACAGGAGAATGCATACTAATTCCTCAAGGGAGACAAAGGTTTTCCCTGGCACTAAATTCTGAAAGAAATAGCTAAAATGAGGGCATGACTCAGAGGTTATGGAATGATGGAATGAACAAGATCTTCAAAGGTAATTTTATAAAAATACAGAAACTGCATTTTTACCTTTCTTTTTTTTCCTTTTAAAATGAGTCTTTGACAAAAGCTAAGAGTCTAGGTAGTTGCTCAGTGTCCATTGACAGCGAAATGGATAAATAAATCATGATGTATCCCACAAGGGAATACTATGCAGCAATAATAGTAAACAACCTACAACTACCCACACAGTATAGATAAATATCACAAAGGTAATGTTCAGCTAAGGAAGGCAGACAAAAGAGCACCTATGGGTGATTCCATTAACATAAAGTTCAAGATCAGGCAGAGCACGTAGGGTACTAAAAGGCAGGACAGTTGCTTCCCCTGGCAGTGATAGTTCCTGGAAGGGGACACAAAGGAAGGCTTCTGAGATGCTGCTACTGTTTTTTTCCTGATGTGGGTACCAGTTACTTGGGTATATTTACCTTGTGAACACTTAGGATTTAAGTACTTCCATTATGTGTTATACTCCAATAAAAACTTTTTTTTAAAAAAAAGATGCATACCTACACAAAGTGAGGAGTACGTTGAAGACCAGCCTCACCCTTGGAATTGGCCATAAATCTGGTTTCAGCTTCAGCTCTGAAAGGCCAAATAACCAAATGCCTACTTTAAAATCATTTCTGGCTGCCTTGAACTGATGCATGATCAATGATCATGTGACCATACCCGTTATTTCTAATTATTACATTGTAATAATATCAGCAATATGAATGAGGTGTGTCATTTGATTTTATAGTTATTTTCAAATATAGGAAAAGCATTCCAGCTGTAACAAGAAAAATCACCTTATGTGGTTTATAAGTTGAATATTATTAGTCAATTGGTATATGATGCATATTTATTACTGCAAGAGTAAAACGCTACAATGATTAATCGTGTAAAAAATTTTTTGTATCAAAAACAATTTCAGCATTCAAATGGTTAAATAAATAGAAAAGTAAGTTGACAATATAAATGCTAAGAGAATACCTTAACTAGTTAACTTACATCCTTTTGAGCCAAGGAATTATTTAAATATAGAAATTTAAATAACAATGCAATGTGGAATAATAGAGATTCAATTGTATCATATTTCTAATCCTTGTAGAATTGTTTGGTGTATTAGCATCCATTATATTTTTTAAAAACCTTTAAGGAGTGTATTTAAATTGTCGTTATTTAATTCCATTTAGGCCAAGAGTCTTTTAAGAAAAAGTCTTATTTGGGAATTCTTCACATTTTGTGAGGACAAATTAAAAGGAGAATGTCAAATTTGCCATATCAAAATTTCATGAGGAGGGAAAAGCTCCAGAATCTTGTACAATAACATTCACAATAAATTATCTTTGGTCCAGACAAAATGAAAAATAAAAAGAATATGGTGGGAATGTAAAGTGGTGCAGCCACTATGGGAAACAGTATGGAGGTTCCTCAAAAAATTAAAAATAGAACTACCATATGATCCAGTAATTCCACTACAGTATCTATCTGAAGAAAACAAAAACACTAATTCAAAAAGATACATGGACCTCCTTGTTCATTACAGCATTACTTACAATGGCCAAGCTATGGAAACAATCTAAATGTCCATCGACAGATGAATGGATGAAGATGCAGTGTACATATACACAATGGAATTATTATTCAGCCACAAAATAAATGAAATCTTACCATTTGCAACAACATGGATGAAACTTGAGAGTATTATGCAGAGTAAAAAAAGTCAGAAGGAGAAAGACAAATACCACATGATTTCACTTATAAGTGAAATCTAAAACACAAAACGAACAAACAAAACAAAACAAATCCAGACTCATAGATACAGAAAACAGATTGGTGGTTGCCAGAAGGGAAGGTGGTTGGGAGAGAGGGGAGAAATGGGTGAAAGGGAAGGAAGAAGTACAAACTTCCAGTTATAAAGTAAATAAGTCACGGGAATGTAATGTACAGCATAGGGAATATAGTCAATAATATTGTGTTAACTTCGTAAGGTAACAGATGGTAACTAGACCTATTGTTTTGCTCGATTTACAATGTATACAAATGCTGAATCACTATGTCCACCCCCTGAAACTAATATAATATAGTATGTCAATTATACCTCAATAATAATACAGTCAGGGGCTGAGAACGTGTCTGGGACACAGTAAAAGCTCAATAAATGTCAGCCATTGTTTAAAAAAGAAAAGAGGAAAGTCACATGGATGAGAAACCCAAACACATTTTATCCTCACCAAACTTCAACAAAATAACTGACTTGGCAACACTACTTGAGGAAGACAGTTTTCCCCCAATGGAAGTAAACCTTTAAACAAAAAGCTTGTTGAAAAGATGCTATCCCACCCACTATGAAGTACAAAGCATTTTCATTATTTAAAAGGAAAAGTCTTTTCAATTGCCCAATCTATGTGTCCTAAAGACAAAGTTCCTTTTAGCATGTGCTACTGAAAACCTTTTATCCTGAACTATATTCTGTTGTGTATAAAAGTCTAGTGGTATTATTAAATATGTCAGTTTAAAGTGAGTTTCTATGTAGTACTGGAAGTTCCTGAACTGTAAGGACAAACCTTTAAAATCTGACTAATAAAATTTTAATAATAAAATTGTCATTGCATAGCAGAGGAAAGCATCAACAAAATGAAGAGGCAACCTACAGAATGGGAGAAAATACTTGTAAATCATATATATGAAAAGAAATTAATATCTGAAATATTAAAATATTTAATTAAAATTAAATTAATATTAAAAATAAAATATAAAAAAATTTAAAATTTAAAAAACCCTCACACAGCACCTGTGTGGCTTAGTCGGTTGAGTGTATGACTCTTGGTTTCAGGTCAGATCATGATCTCAGGGTTGTGGGATTGAGCCCCATGTCAGGCTCTGCGCTCAGTGTGGCGTCTGTCTGAGATTCTTTTTTTTTTTTTTAAAGATTTTATTTATTCATTTGAGATACAGAGATAGAGAGAGAGAGCATGAGCAGGGAGAGAGGCAGAGGGAGAAGGAGAAGCAGGCTCCCTGCTGAACCAGGATCCTGATGTGGGGCTCCATCCCAGGACCCTGGGATCATGACCTGGGCCGAAGGCAGATGCTTAACCATCTGAACCACCCAGGGGCCCCCTGTTTGAGATTCTTACCCTTCCCTCTCCCTCTGCTCCTGCCCCTGTTCCCGTACTCTCTCTCTAAAAGAAAGAAAGAAATAAAATCTTAAAATAAATAAAACTAAATAAAAATCTTAAAATCTAAAAAAAAAAAAAAAACCACACAAAAACATCTCATACCACTGAATAGCAAAAGAATAATCCAATTTTTAAAATGGGCAGAGGAACCAAACAGACCTTCTTCCAAAGAAGACATCCAAACAGGCAACAGGTCCATGAAAAGGTGCTCAACATCACTCATCATCAAGGAAATGACCGTCCAAACCACAATAAGCCATCACCTCACACCTGATGAAATGGCCATCATCAAACTCTAACACTTGTAACAAGTGTTAGAGAGGATGTGGAGGGAAGGGAACCCCTGTGCACTGCTGGTGGGAATGTAAACTGGTGCAGTTGCTACAAAAAACAATATGGAGGGGTTCCTCGAAAATTTAACAATACATCCACCATATGATCCAGCAATTCCACTCCTGGGTATACATCCAAAGGAAACAAAATCACCGTCTCAAAAAGATATCTGCACCCCCATGTTCACTGCAGCATTATTTACAATAGCCAAGACAAGGAAACAAAAAGGAAGGAAAAAAGGGAGGGAATCCTGCCATTTGTAACAACATGGATGGACCTTGAGGGCATTACACTACGTGAAATAAGTCAGACAGAGAAGACAGATGCTGTAGAATCTCACTTATGTGTCGGATCTAAAAAAAATGAACTTATGAAAACAGAGGCAGGGGTTGGGCAGTGGAGAAAATAGGTGAAGGGGGTCAAAAGGTACAAACTTCCAGTTAAAAGATAAATACGTTGTGGAGATATAATGCACAGCATGGTGACTATAGTTAACAATACTGTATTGTATATTTGAAATTTGCCAAGACAGCAGATCTTAAAAGTTCCCATCATAAGAAAAAATTGTTACTACATGAGGTGATTGATGTTAACTAGACTTACTGTGGTGCTCATTTCACAATATACCCATGTGTTAAATTATGTTGTATACCTTAGACTAATACATGTTATATGTCAATTATACCTCAATAAAACTGAAAAAAATTGGCATGATGACTTAAATAATACATTAGATTAATTCTTATCCCCTAGAAATTCATTCAACGATAATGACATTTGGCTTGAGTACTGACTAACATTTGGCCAGTTTTTCACTCAAGCGACAATTCTACTTTTACTGTACATATAATTGAAGCTCAATGTGGAAAGGTGAACCTGCCTGGGGCTAAGGTCTTGTGGTCAAAGTATTTGGCCTTGTGAAAGCCTCAACTGAACCCACCTCAGGGCCTTTGCACTCACTGTTTGCTCTGCCTGAAACATTTCCCCTAGGTCTTAACATCACTAGTACCTTGTCACCATTCAGGAATTAGGTCAAAGTCTCTTTTCCAGAGGCCCACTCTGACATCCTAGTGAAAGCAGAAATGCACTAGGCCCTGTCACATTCTATCCCAGGCCCAGCACTCTGGATTGCTTTGTTTCTCTGAGGATTTACCACTAGTTGAAACTAATATGTTTTTTCCCATTCTTTGTTTCTATTCCATCAGGGTCTCAGCCCAAAGGATGGCAGTGAGAATAGACTCTTTTCTCTTTCTTCCCCCTTCACTGGTGCACTGGAAACTTCTGTGCAGCACCTCCCATCATTGTCTAAGTGTTCCACCACCCACAAGAGGAGGGGTGATATCATACAGCTCAAGACCAAACTGGCTAGGCAGCGAGCCCTGACTCTACCATTACTAACTCTGTGACTTCAGACAAGTTACTCAACCTCACCTAGCTTACTTGAAAGGCTACTTTTTAAAAGCCACATTTTATTTCTTAAGCTGTGTGATTAGGTGTAGGTTGTTTTAAACATATATATATATAAGTTTATATATATAAGTATTTATATATATTTTATATATATAGTTGTATATATACTTCTATATATATGCATATATATATGCAACTAGTATTCTTTTTATGTATTTAATTTTAAAAATATGTGAAGCACTAGTACAAAGCACATAATCAGCAAAGGTTGGCTTCCTTCCCTACCCCTTCTCTTCTATATCTTTGAAGCAAATTATTTTCCCTGTCCAAAATGTCCTCTTGCCTTCCAACCACTTTTCTACACAGTAAGTTCCTACTCATCCTTTTCTGTCTCTTAAAGGAAGTCTTCCCTGTCCTACTGGCAAAGTTTGTTGCTCCTTATTTCCCCAACACCTTGTATTTACTACATTAAGCTATAATTATTGCCTGCAATGCTCATCTTCTCCACTCATCTGTAAGCTGATTCAGAGCATAAAATACAGTTCATCCACCTCCATATCCCAAGCACCTACCCCAGTCTCCTTTATATAGTAGGAACTTGGCAATTACTACATTAATAAGTTAAGGCACTGAACACTACCCATGTAATCTTGAACAAATTACTTCATCTCTCTGTACAGTACCTCAGCTGCTTCCTTTGTAAAATGAGGATCATATTATTACCTGTATTATAAGGTTGTTAGGAAGAATAATTACAAAGCTCCACGAGGGAAGGGACATGTTTTTTGTTCACGGCTGAATCCCCAGTGCCTAAAACAATGCCTGACACATGCAGTAGGCACTCAGTAAATATTTCTACTATGAGCCAAGTCAGATAATCCATGCAAAGCACTTGGCATAGTGCCTGACCTATACGTGCTCAATAAATGTTAGCTATTATTAGTAACTCTATTCTGGCCAGTATCTGCCTCATTGAACACACATGGAGGCTGGAAAATTATCACTCTTTCAAGATGACATTTTCCTGGTCATGTAGCAATTCCCTCAGTCACCAGCACCAAGCCCTCCCTCCTTCACAGACCCTCTGTCTTCCTAAGTTCCCAGGGAGCACCATCTCTTCTGAACTACTCCTTAGCATTGCTAAGGACCCAGGCTGGACCATGGTCATCCTGAGTCCCCAACTAGCATGTGAGCTCCTTGAGGTGCTTTCTATTACCAACCCCAACAATGCAGAGTGACTGATGGTTGGGTCCTTCTATTTATTGAGCTGGCATGCTGTCCTACAACCCCCTGCCTTTAATACACCCTCCTCCCCCCCCCCACCCCCCATCTTCAATCTCTTTCTACCTCTACCTCAATTCCTTCACTTCCTTGCAGAATTCTGCCCAAAATTTACTAGATTCCATCTTTGGGGCTTGCTTCAGTTCAGTCCATTTTAAGCTCACCTAGATGTTTCTCATCCCAGGACTCCCCTGCCACCCCTGTAGGACTGCCCAGATCCTGGGAGATCTGGCTTCTTCTGGGAAGAGTGGTTGCAGCTGCACCATGCCTCGTGCCTGATTCCTCCACTGTCTGGGCACCTTGTGCTCAGCCTACCCCAGCCCATCCTCTCCCTGCCTCGATTAGGACCTGCATTTACTCTGTAGTCATACAGTGCACTCTGCAGGCTCCAACTGCACCCTGTTTGCCTTCCTGGGAAACTCCATGCTCCATCTACCCCACCCAGGCCCTAGCCCACAGGTGTCCCCCTTAGTGTTCAAAAGACAGTATTTCCTGATGGAGGGGTTGGGTGAAGAATGCAGCCCCCCCATTGCAGGGTGCTTACGTGTAGATGGGGTCTGAAAGAGAGTAATGACCTGAGGCTGCTTTTTAGGGGAAAGGCTCCAGGAACAGGCAGCTATGGTCACCTAGGACAAATTTTAGACCCCTTGCAGCTGCTGAAAGAAACACCTGGCCCCAGGGATGTGCAATGGAATGACGTGTTCAGGTTGCCACTGCCTAGGACTTCGCAAGATATTGGCTTGGGGCCCCAGGGTTCTGTTCCAGAAGACCAACTGCACCACTGCTCGGGGTCCTTTGTGCTCCTGGAAGGCTTGGGGCAGTGCATGCACAGTTCACTCCCCCAGTCTGGCCTCCTGCCATCCCTCCCCTGCACCTTTGGGCCAGAGCCTGCTCTGCACCTGGCCAGGCCCCATGGGGGTTGGGGTGGGGTTTGCACGATGGGTGGTGTGAAATGAGACTTAATCCTATTTCTGAGGTGTAGAGGGTACCCTAGCTGACTTGGACAAAGTTCTTATGGTTGAGGAGCCCAGAGAAGTTGATGTCCTCCCTGCCATTCATATTTATGTCATCCTTCAGAGGCCCATGAGGAAATGCCATACTCCAGGAAGTTCCTCTCCAAGGAAGCCCACCTCTGTCCTGATATACCTTTCTTCTTCTTTTTTTAAATATTTTATTTATTTATTTTGAGAGAGAGCACAAGGGCACATGAGCAGTGGGGGGCAGAGGGAGAGGGTGAGAGAGAGAGAATCTTAAGTAGGTTGCATGCCCAGTGCATGGAGCCCAATGAGGGGCTCAATCTCATGACCCTGAGATCATGACCTGAGCCAAAATCAAGGGTCAGATGCTTAACCAACTGAGCCACCCAGGCACCCCCTGAGTATCCCTTTCTTCTGCAACCCATCAGGGGCTGTGAATTGCAAGAGGGGAAGGGACCTGCATTCTGCACTTGTACCTGGTGTACCCTTGGTAGATAGGGTTTCCCTGAGGGCTTTGGAGCACCGGGAGAATTCTCAGCATCTGCATTTCTCAGAAGCTCCTGGCGTGCAACTGGCACTTGATAATTATTTGTAAGGTACTTATGCAGATTCTACTCCTTCCTTAGAATCAAGCTGATGATTCTCCAGGGCTTGGAGTTGCTCTCTGTTACACAAGAATACTTAAAGGTCTACTCAGCTAAAGAAGTAGTGACCGCTGCTTCAGAAAATGCACCAAGCCCTTCTTGGAACAACCCAATGACCCACTGACAGTTTCCTGTTCCTGTCTCTGTCGTGGGTATTTAAAGTGCCAACTCTCACAGCTGGTTTCCTATCTCCATGATTTATGATCTATTTGGACTTGGGAAAGTCAAGTCAACTCTCTGAGCCTTGGTTTTCTCATCTGTAAAATGGAGGTTAATCTACCTTGCATGGTTAGAGTTGATGTTTTTAACAGTGCCAGGAAGTTTTAACTATTAGTAAATATTACAAAGCTTGTAGGCTTTACTAGATCCTCAGCACTGTTCTAAGTACTTTATAGGTGAAGCAGATCAGGATATATCACCCCAAAATATGCCACTTTGGCATGAGGATTATTTTGAGCCAAAGGCAACTGAGAATCAGCAGATGCAGAAAATCTGCCTTCACTTTATCTGCCTGAAATCAGGGCATAAATTTTCTTTTGTAAAGGTGTTTCCCCATCCACTCTGTGTACCAGGAAAAGGGGAGTAACTCTTATCACCCGAGATGGAGAGTTGACATAGAGGTGAGTTTGCATAAACAGACTTACTAAAATAAGCCTTATCTTCCATTAGTTTCCTATATTTCCCCCATATATTTCCTTATTACTTCCCCACAATGCATCATCCTCCAAAGCCCAAACTCCCTCTCCTTGGTTAAGATGGTATATATGTCCCCAAGTGTAACCACTTCTTTGAGTCTTATTTCTTTTCCATGAACTCCGTGCATGTAAATATTAAAAAAACATTGTGTGCCTTTTCTCCTGTTAATCTGCCTTTTGTTAGTTAAATTCACAGGTCCCCAGATACTGAACCTAAGAGGGTAAAGGAAAAGTTTTTCCTCCCCAACACATGAATTCACTCATTTAATCCTCATAGCAGCCATATGAGGTAGGTGTCATTATCCTAATTTTACATAGGAGCACGCAGGCACACAAAGAGGCTAAGTAACCTGCCCAAGGTTGCATGGCTCTTAAGTTGTAGAACTGGTTAAATTTGAATTGCTCAGGCATTCTGATTCCAGGTCTTAGCCCTTGTTTCATAAAGAGTAGTTTCTACACGAGCTAACAATAAAATGTAGTGATTATTCGCATGGCTAAAAATCTATACATTCTCTACCTTAAAGGAATACTCTGAAGACAGTCCTTTGTATTTTTCGATTTAAAAATATCTGAAGCTGGAAAAAAGGCATAGTTTATTCAAAGGTGAAGCCACAGGGAAAACATGGACATTACTGTGTGGAATGCTCAGGACCCTGAAATATTATGTGCAAACCTTAAACTTCCCATTAAACTATTTGCTAGAATATTAAGTTCTAGCATAAAATGTGAAGCAGAACATACACTTCTGCCTCAACAATATTAATTTTAAAACTTCCAATTTAAATAAAAGCTGTAATTCCAATTTCCTTTCCAGGGCCTGTGTTCTTTTTGACTTCCCCAAAGCCTTCATGCAAATCCACTTTACTGTTCCATCACAAATTGTGGATCTATTGTTTGCCTGGAATTGAGGAGAGAATTTATTCAAATTTGACCTAAAACTATAGATAATAAGCCACTGAAAACAGATCCCCCAGACACACAACTATGTCCCTACCCAATATAGTAGCCCCAAAGGAATTCTTATGGCCTAGTTATATCCTCCAGGGATGCGAAGTGCGGGTGGGAGGGAGTTTCAAACTGAATATGCTGACGCTGCACTAACTACAGAGCAGGCACCCTGTAATGACACCTTAGGATAACACAGAAAATGATTGTGTTCCAAGGACAGGCTGTAATGAGAGGGGAGGGTACAGAGAGCCACAGGCGGCATTGTTTCCAATCTAACAACACAACTGGGGGCAGGGCCAGGTGTGGGCTTGTTTTCAAAATAAATACTGTGATGGGGTTTCTGCACAGGCTTTTGAGGAGAGTGTGAAGTTTGAAGAGCCGACTAGCACTATTAGATTTCTAGTCCCCCACCACCACCACCACAAGGTGGAAGCAGGAAGAACATCCTTACCCATGGATTTGTGTATGACACTTTTTGGTCACTGATTAATTTTCTACCAAGAGTTTACAAAACTTCCTCTTCGTTGAAGCTCTATTACTGGGACATATGACTGGGTCTCCTTCTTTATCTGTTAATTGGAGGTACATTGTAACAGCTAACTCATAGGTTATTGGAATATACGCTGCAATATCTATTAACATTTTTATATGTTGGAAGGTGGGTTGGTAGGTAGATAGATAGATAGATAGATAGATAGATAGATAGATAGAAAGATAGATAGATAGATAGATAGATAGAATGAACTTACACAGTACCTGGCTCATAGTAAATAAATAATAAATGTTACCTCCCCTATGTCTCTGAAGCTCCCCCTACTTTTGATAGGAAAAGAAAAAACAAAATCAGCCCATTTAGAATGGCAATGAAACCCAACCTTTCATGTGCTTTATGAAGACAAGATCTATTTAGTGTAAAGAAAGAGCTCAAAGTCAAAAAGCATCATTCTATAATCCTTTATAGAATGGTGACACTTGGCTGATTTGTCAAAAATTGTGCTACATATCCACACTGGGTGCTTTTAATGAATGTCAGATTTTAAGAATCTACGACACTGACATTACTCCACGGAGCAAAGACTGGCGGCCCAACTTATAAATTCCCTGATGCATGTATTAGCAAGGAGGCAAGATGAGTTTTCTGTTCACTGGTCTTGTTCTGCTGTCAAATTCTGGGGGACTTGCATTTCAAGCAATATATCTAATCTCTTTAAATTAAATTATCTTCCTTTCACCAGCCACACATTTTTTTAGAAGAATATTATCAACTAAGTGGATCAGAAAATGTGGGTTTAAGTCTTGCTTCCTTGGTGAAACGATATTAAAATGGATGTTATTCCCCAGATAAATGATGTGTTCCAAGGGTCATGTACTACAGCTGTTAGAAACATTTTTAAAAGAAACTTCAAATCAAAGGAGGAGGAAATATAAAATTAGAGGGAATTTCCTTCCTCACCGGGGATAGTAGGTGTAATTTGGCTTTTATCAGAACAATGATAATTTCCCCCACCTTAATTTGGCTTCTCCATTGATTCTGTTTAATCATCGCTATTGAATTATTAGAATGTATGTAAAATATTTTTCTGTATGAAAAATGCTCTCAGCTTACCACAGCTTATTTGGAATCTCTTTTTAAGCTAAAATCCCCACATACCTACTATGGTCTTTAAAACATCCTAACTCTGCCTCATCTCTGGTCATACGGTCTCTCTACAACATAAAGCTTCTTAATGGTGATGATCATAATAGAACATGCTCACTTTGAGTTCCCCTAAAACACATACTTAGACATGAAAAATTTCCTTGTGATTTCAAAGCTAAAACAATCTAAGACAAGTTTACCCAAGGTCTTGCATCTACTAGTAGCTGGTAAAGTAGGATTGGAACACAGTTCTCTTGATACCCTAATGTAAAACCAAGCTAAAGTCACTGATAACTGCACTTTTATCTTTGCTTTTAGGCTGCTTTATTACAAAACCTTCCTTTGTAAAGTCTAGACCAGGGGTTAGCATGCTTATTCTATAAAGGTCAAGATAGCAAATCTTTCAGATTTTGTGGACCACATGGTTTCTGTTGCAACTAGTCAATTCTGTGGTGTAGTGCAAAAGCAGCTACAGGTAGGAGGAAATGAATACATGTAACTGTGCCCCATAAAACTGTATTTATAAAAATAAGCAGTGTGTCACAGAGTAGAGTTTACTGACCCCTGCTCTAGTTCATAGTTGTCATTTATATCTTGGTTAGATTCATAATAAACAAATCATTAGCTATGTTCATCTCTTCTGAAATTCGTTAGAGTACAGAACCATCTAACCCTGCTCTGACAGCCAATCTAAGCCATCTAACACAATCTTGACATCATTGGGTGGTTTCTTAAACAATACCTGGTAAATGATCAAGTGAGGGAGGGAGGGAGGCAGGAGTAGATATACTTCAAGAGTTCCTCCTGGAAACTTCTGGTCACTAGTGTCAGCATGGTGGCCAGATAGTTTTAGTTTTACAAATGATAATACGTAGATCTTTATATTTTGAGAGAGCTCTAAAGATCTGAGAATGTTTCACTCATTTTGCAGCTAATTCACCCAATATCTATTTTATAAGGGATGTTATTGCTAGTAAATAATTCTAGAAAATTAGATTGCTAGACTAAAATCACTAAATTGTTTTCCGGGTTAGGAAATATTAAGAGCATTTAATGGTGCTCTTTTAAGTGAAATTTTCCAATAAATGAAGGCTGAGAGGATACAATGAACCCTAGAAAAGATTCCACCATGTTTATTTGTTTTTAAGATTTTATTTATTTATTTGACAGAGAGAGAGAGACAGCTAGAGAGGGAACACAAGCAGGGGGAGTGGGAGAGGGAGAAGCAGGCTCCTGGCCGAGCAGGAGCCCGATGCAGGGCTTGAACCCAGGACCCTGGGATCATGATGCTTAACAACTGAGCGACCCAGGTGCCCCACAATTCCACCATGTTTAAACATGGTAGCACTGTGGGAGGCCCCTAATGGGCTACATCTTTAAAGCAAGATAGACTGGGGTGCCTGGGTGGCTCAATCAGTTAAGTGTCTGACTCTTGGTATCAGCCCAGGTCATGATCTCAAGGTCATATCAGGGTCATGAGATGGAGCCCCAGGTGGGGCTCCTGGCTGGGTGTAGAGTCTGCTTAAGATTCTCTCACTCCCCCTCCCTCTGCCCCTCCCCCCACCCCATTCGCGCATGCACAATCTCTAAATAAATAAACATATAAATAAAAATAAAGCAAGATAGACAATATTTTCATTAACTTGATAGCTCTCTGATAGTAGCCCTTCCTGTTTCCATATTAACATGGAGAAAGCATTGAGTTTAATGCCTGGTCATGGATATGCTATCTCAAAGATATTAAATACATTGCGCAACTTATGATATCTCATGCCATTTTGCACTTATAAATTACTAAGTAATTACTCAATGACAGACAATATTCAGTTACCATCCCAGCTTGTTCAAGAGCTTTCTGTTCTATAATCTAGCCAAGTCTAGACTGCTATTACAAAATGGACAATGGTTTTCACCCCACAATACAGTAAGAAATAAAATAACCTTGGGAAGGCAGAATTTTTTCCCCTCCTATCAATGAATGTATACATTGGAGATTATAATGCTCTGTAAGGTAATTATTTCTGAAGGCATATAATCTATCATGTGTGGATTTATCCCTTCTGAGGAAGGGGACAAAGCTATTCCTGCACCAGGTCAATATCACAACATATGACTTTGCCATGACCAAGGAGAACATGGATGAGTTTTAAAGGTGAGATCAACAGCTTTTCACAAAGAAAATGAAATTCTATATGACTTTAAGGAAAACATCAGCCCCCTTCCTTAAGATAATAACAAAGAAAGCCATGGGTGTAGCAAAAATGACAGGTGCCTCCACAACCCAGAGGGGAGCACTGAACCATAAATCAAGAATAAAGTGAGGGACTGGAACTTGAACACAACTTTTAGATTCAAATGACTGAGACTAAACGTGGATTTTATGAATGATCTTAAATCTGAAAAAATCTAAAAATCAAGTTTAGTGTAGAAATAGTGTAGTGTGGTCATTAAGAGGTTAGATTTTAGCTTTTGTCAATCTGAGTGTAAATCCCAGCTCAGACCATTTTCAGCTGTGTGACCTCTGGCAAGTTATATGAACACTCTAAGGGTCATTTTATAGATGAGGTGTCAATCTAAACAAGAGGGATAATCCTAGTACTCATGCCAAGGAGTTATTTTGAGAATAAGCAGACCAATGCATCAAAAGTGCTTGTCCCATGTCTGCAGCACGGTAAACACAAACATGCAAGATATAGTAGGCTTTACAAGACACTTGTGACCAGAGTGGAATAAAGTGCACCATAATTTCTGTAACACCAAAAGAATACATAATGCTACAGGATACCTCCACCATGAAACTTGACCTGGCTGTGCCAGTGCTTATTTTTTTTCTTTTTTCTTTTCTTTTCTTTCTTTTTTGTTTTTTTGACCATGGACAACACTCAATTCACTCAATAAGATTTTACTGAGCATCTGCTATATTTTAGGTGCTTTACTAATCAATGATAACAACAAACTAGATACCTTCTGTCTGCCTAGATACTCTCCTAAGTCACTATCTAGGAGGGAAAGAAAAATATCTAAAAGGTGGAATGTAGGGCACCTGGGGGGCTCAGTCGGTTAAACGTCTGCCTTCGGCCCAGGTCATGATCCCAAGGTCCTGGGATTGAGCCCCACGTCGGGCTCCCTGCTCAGCAGGGAGTCTGCTTCTCCTTGCCCCCCTCCTCCCCACTGTGCTCTCTCTCTAATAAATAAAAACCTTTATAAAAAAATAAAAGGTGGAATGATACAAAGTTGACAAAGAGATGTGAACACTGAATAAGAGGGAAGGTAGAAGAAGATAGAGAATCTCATTGGGAGAAATCATAGGCAGCTACCTAGAACAGGTGACATTTGACTTGGGCAATGAAGGATGGGTAGGATTTTGATACATGGAGATGGAATAGGAAGAAGTAAATTCCAAATTTAAGTTTCTGCTGAGGAAAGGGGCAGATGTGATCAACCACCGGGTCCACTTAGGGCCAGTGAGCAGTCTAGTTGCATTGGATGTCAGGATGAGTGGAAAAGAGTATTAGTAGAAGTCATTAGGAAGACATGGTGGAGCCACTACATGGACGCTGAGTGCCAGACTCATTCAGAAGAACCTGCCCTCCAAGAGGCATGCTTTCAGAAGAAACATCCATCAGTGGTCAGGCAGGATGAAATCTGAGACAAGGCTAAAAGTTCTAACATTAGGAAGTCACTGAGTGCAGTTTCTTTTTCTTTCTTTCTTTCTTTTTTTTTAAGATTTTATTTATTTATTTGACAGAGAGAGGGAATACAAGCGGGGGGAGTGGGAGAGGGAGAAGCAGGCTTCCCGCCGAGCAGGGAGCCCAATGAGGGGCTCGATCCCAGGACCCTGGGATCATGACCTGAGCCAAAGGCAGACATTTAACGACTGAGCCACCCAGGTGCCCCCTGAGTGCAGTCTCTATGGAGGAATAGGGGCAGAAGCCTAATGCAGTAAAATGAGTTAGACGTTGGTAAGGAAATGTATTTTGACTTCTTTTTTAAAGAAGTCTACCTCGGGGTGCCTGGGTGGCTCAGTTGTTAAGCGTCTGCCTTCGGCTCAGGTCATGATCCCAGGGTCCTGGGATCAAGTCCCGCATCGGGCTCCCTGCTCCGTGGGGAGCCTGCTTCTCCCTCTGCCTCTCCCCTCCACTTGTGCTCTTTCTCTGGCTTGCTCTCTCTCTCTCAAATAAATAAAATCTTTAAAAAAAAAAAAGAAGTCTACCTCAACCTTGATATGGGAAGTGAAGGGTTTAGTGTTTGTTTTGTTTCAAGAAAATGGAGGCCTAGGCATATTTTAGGCTGAGGAAAGAGAGCCAGAAGTGGTAGAAGAAAAAGAATGAAAGAATGTATGATAGAATTATCTCCTCCAAAAGCATACTTCATACTAGCCATTGAAGCTTCCTTTTTTTGAGTTTGAATTCTGTGAAAATGAAGCTATTTCTTCTGCAGGCATAGGAAGGAGAACAGGATGGTGAGTAAAAATACTGAAAGATTCTGTGGTAAAAGGCAGTAGACTAAAAGCTCTGGAGTTGTAGAGCCCTGAGCAGTAAAGATGATGGGTTTTACTATTCTCTGAATACAAGGAATGGAAATGGGCATAGGAGTCTAAGAAGCACGGAGAAGGGCTGGTTCAGCCACTGTGGAGAATGCAGCAGGAGGCTGACAATACATTTATGGGGTCAGAGGCCAGCTGGGGTTAGTGTAATGGACAACATTACCACTGTTTTCATGACTCTCTGCAGTCAGAGGAGATGAGAAGGCAGGCAACAGAGGTGACTCAGATTGGACACGGACAAGGAGGAATGGAGGACATCACTGGTTGTGCGAGAAGATGGGAACAAGAAATTCCATGAGAGGAAGAAATAGATGGCCACTGGGTTTTAGACAGAGGAAAAGGAAAGTGGATCCAGAAGAGGGGTGATGGAGGGGAAGAACATGGGGGTTCAAGGGACTGGTGGTCTCGATGCTAAAGACTAACAAGTGCCTCACGAGGGACTACAGAGAGGCAGAAGGTGGAAGGTGAGGGAGTCTGCCCAGAAAAAAAGAACTTGCAACTTCTCGACCTTTCCCAGCCCACACATTTTTTGGCATTGCAAATGCTAAAATTTTAGGTGGTCAGAACTTACTTGCCTTAAGTCCTGTGCTTAACATACACTGTCAAATATATTATGTAACACCTTGTCAATGTAGCAAGATTGTGGGTTTCCTGAGGGCAGGGATAACACACGCCTTTCTTTCATCATGTTGAAATATGTAATAAAAAGTTTATCCTCGGTGGCCAATAACTGCAGGTGAACTGAGTTGAAATTCGTTGACAATCTTGGTGCTTGCCTCCTCAAAATCACTATCTTCCTCCTCTGTTACTGCCATGGGTTCTACTACGAGAGAGGCAATCTGGACATTGTCCAGGTCCCTTCCAAGGCACGTGAACTCCTTTTATGGCACTTAGGAACTGGAATATGCTTACAGATGCATAAAACAACTCTTAGTAGCTTTAATCCACCCAGGGATTGAGAAACAGCTTATTGGTGTGGTTTCTGAAAGCCACTAAGAGCCCTGGGTTCTAGTCTGAGCTCAGCTACTTATTAACAAGTGACCCTATAAATTACTTGGCTTCTCTAATCTGCCGTTTCCAATCTATTAAAAAGGAAAAGGGGCGCCTGGGTGGCTCAGATGTTTGGGCGTCTGCCTTCAGCTCAGGTCATGATCCCAGGGTCCTGGGATCGAGTCCCACATTGGGCTCCCTGCTCAGCGGGGAGCCTGCTTCTCCCTCTGACCCTCTCCCCTCTCATGCTGTTTCTCTCTCGCTCGCTCTCTAAAAAATAAATAAAATCTTTAAAAAAAAAAAAAAAGGAAAAAATGGGGAGACCAGTATAAACCTCATAGGATCTTTGTATAAAGCATTTAGCACAGAGCCTGCTATACAGTAAGCTGCCAGTAACAACAGTGGCTGTTTGGGAACATACACAGCAATGCTCGTGCTACTCAAAGCTTTAAGCAAAATTCTGCAGAGTTTTAACAGGAAAAAGAGAAATCTTCTATCTCTGTGAATCTTAACCTCTCTTTGCATCAGTCTCCTTAAATGAGAACAAGAATAATATAATGCCTACTTCAGAGAGTTGTTATGGTCAGTCAATGAATTAATATTGTAAAATCCTCGGGACCGGGTCTGAACACAATCAGCATCATTCAGCTATCTGTAGGAACTCTGGGTTTGTGATGAAAGTTTCTGGGGTCAGCTGTCATTTGCAGTTTCTTCTCTTCAGGAAGATTCTCTGAGCCTAATGATGTTACGAATGAAATTGTGGCCATCATTCTGTAAAGGCTGGACTACAAGCCAACTTTTCAGAATGGCTTGTTGAACAGGCTGTAATCCCCATTATCTTTATATAACAGTCTAAAAGAAAATTACAAACTCTTCTCATTACTAACTTCTTCTCTCCAATTCCCATCAGAATCATTCTGGCTCTTCTCCCAAGTTGCTTGAAGCTGGGTGTGTCTTGCCCTTATGAGGGCAGCAGACGTTCTGTGCATGTATCTGGCAGGTCTCACAGAGATGACCAGTTCTGCCTTTGAAGCTCCTGTATTTCTCCAATTTAGGACATAGGAGTGGGACCCATAGGGTGGAATACAGCGGGAAAATGTCAGAAGACTCCAGTTCAAGTCCATTCTGCAATATTCTAGTTGCCTAACCCTAGGCAATCTACCTTGCCTCTCTGGATCCCAGATTCCAAATTTATGACATTGGGGTGATGCCACTGATGACCAGACTTATCTCAGAGAACTTCTGTGAGTTGCAAATGAGCTAATATGCATAATGATATCTCACAGATGTAAACTACTACTGTAAGTATTCTCACTATCCCATCCTAATTCTAGAAAAACGGGTCATGTGTCATTATCTAAAACAAGCAAAGCCCCACACCATGAGAAAAGTGGGCCAGACTGCCATTCTTCTGGTAGGATGGGAAGGTGGACAGCAATCATTCTGGTTCACATCTTCCCAGTCCTTCCTTCTCTCCACCTCCGAGAGGGTGCAAGGAGATGTCACCTCCTTCCAAATCAGCCCAAAGAACTCTCACAATTCATCAGTGGAGGGACAAGTGTTCTGCTGGGTCAGCTTCAGAGCTGAGTTGAGATGTTACTTAGCAGAGGCAAGAATAGAAAATGATTTGACGGATTAAAGGGGAAAAGGAGGATGGCTTCTTTTCATCTCTGAAAAAAAAAAAAAAAAACCCACATGGGCTAGTCTTGCAAAAAATTGCCAAATAGGTACATTTCACAGAGAAACACTTCCTTCTCTCTGCTCTCCTTTCATGCTCATGACTCTGCCATACTTCCATACCATGCCTTGACTCTTCCTGGATTTTTTCTGGCTCCCAGAACCAACAAAGTTGGCTTGGCTGGCCAAGCACAAGCTTAGAATACTTGTAAAACAGAGACAGTGACATAAAATGCTATGGAAATATTTTGGCAACATAGGAAAAATCAAAACTGAGTTTGACTCTTACACTGGTTGATTTATAGTATAAAACTGTCTCTATTTTGCATTGCCTACTAGAGGCAATGGACAATTCTCTTTTCAGCACTTGGGGCTCCATGGTTCCGAAAGCATTGCCTCTGGCCTACACTCCCTGGTCACTAGCCCCACTGGTACCTCAGGGCCCTGATACAGATTGCTACAGCTGATGCCAAATGTATGTGATGACCAGTGTCTTTTTTTTTTTTAATAGAATATTTTTTTTTAATTTATTTACTTGAGACAGAGAGATGCAGAGAGAGAGAGAGAGTAGGAGCAGTGGGGAGAGGCAGAGGGAGAGGGAGAAGCAGACTCCCCGCTGAGCAGGGAGCCTGATGCGGGGCTCGATCCCAGGACCTGGAGATCATGACCTGAGCCGAAGGCAGACGCTTAACGACTGAGCCACCCAGGTGCCCCTGATGACCAGTGTCTTAACAGGGGAGTTCCATTCAGAAAACCCATTTGTATCTTGATGGGGGACTTCAAGAACACAGACAGGCAGACAGACAGGGAGAATTCCAAGCACCTTTAATATATCAGAAAAGTAGATACTTGTAGAAAGAAATGTTTCCACTTTTCGCAAATCTTATTGCATTAGTGACTGGGGTTGTGTGTGACGCGGAGTCTGTGTTTGCAGACTATTTTCCTCTAACTTGCCAATAACAAGTCTGGCAACAGCACTAGTGGGTCAGGGTGGGGGAAAACACATCATTTGAGTGCTTTACTTCCACTTGATCTTCAGTTAACCACAGAAAGTAACCCTAGGCACCTTTCCTACTGTGCTGTTAGTTTATTTTTCTTCTACAGTCTGTACCCAAATATATAATTTTTCCTCTTCTTGGTTTGTAAACGGCTCAGTCACGAGGGGAAAAAAGCACAGCGATTACCCATAGGAGATGCCACTAAAGTTCCAGCTGCGAACAGGAGAAATCCAAGATGACCCATCATCTAAATGTCAATGCAAACACCATGCCATTCAGAATGAAACGAGGAAGGCTGCGTGCAGACAGCCAAAAAATATTACCAATGGCATATTTAGCTCCAGAACTCTCAAATCTTTGCAGGGAAATTTAGGGGCTTCTCGCTTGATTAAATCGTCTGTGATGGAGGGTTCAGTTGTTCCCCACAATAGTTGCATGCAAATGATAGATTCTCATGAACTACAGCACAGAAAGCCCTTAGGGGGCTGTACATTTTTAAGTAATTCTGCCATTGTTTTTGCATAATAATTGGAAATGTACATTCTATTGGGATGTGATTCTTATTAGAAGAGAAGGTAGCTGCTCTCCACTACAGGATTCTCTTCATTTAGGGTCACAGGGACTTAAAAACAGAGGAAGAGTCTGCATTTACACTCTAAATGGGGGTCTGTATGAAACACCAGCAATCTCTAGCCTGCATTAAAAGCTAACTTCCACTCTCTACTTTCCTCTGTCTCTTTTCCCAGCTTCCTATTATTTATTTAGCCTGATTCTGCTTTGTGAATAAGTGACTCCCTAATGACCGAGTAGTAAGTAGAGTTAAATTAGTCATGTAAGAGCGGTAAATTAGTAAATGGCACCCCAGTTACCAGAGAGGCTGTATCATGCAATGTGCTTAATGGATTATTATCATCCAGGAGCCAAGAGCCGCCCTGGGCAGATGATTCTCAGCGGCCCCACTCACAGTTCGACATAAAACTTGGCCAGGATGGAAAGCCATGGGGTCACCTCACTGTACCCTCCCACCTGTTTCTCCCTGTGCTTCTTGGATATTTAAGTGAATGCTGGCCTACGTCAGGGTCAGAGAACATAGCTGACAGCTTCACAGGAAAGGTCAAGTCTGTGATATTGTGAAACTCCACTAACATAAATGAGGACAATCAGCCAGTAACTGAAGGGAGGAGGGGGGAACAGAAGTACTTTGCATTGTTGCTACACAAAATAGAGGTCTTTGACCAGCAGCACTGGTATCATCCAGAAGCTAATTAGAATTGCAGGATTTCTAGCCCCACCCAGGCTTCCCTAATCAGAAAGAATCTGCATTTTTGCAAGATGCTCAGATGATTTTCATGCACATTAATGTTCAAGAAGCACTGAATTTTACATCTCTATATGTCAGCACCTAAAACACAGAGACCCCGTGCACCTTAGTCAATCCTGGATCAGTGCCTGGCACACAGTACGAACTCAAATATCTGTGAAATGAATTGAATGAGAATGAAGAGGGGAAGGAAAAGAACTAATGGCAGCGGAAAATAACTTCCACAGAGAAATCAAGTTCCAAAGTAAAAATGAAAATCAAAGGCAGTAGAAAACATGCAGGGGAACTCCACCTGACTGGTGGAGATGGGCTGTGGCCCCACCTACTGGCCAGAGTCACTGGTGTGCGCCATCCTCGTCCATGACCTTCATTCTAAAGTCTCTACCTCTCCCACCAGCCGTAGGATCCTGGCTCCCTATCGGGCTCCACCAGGCCTATTAGCCACGGTTATCTCTCCCACACAGCACTATCAGGTTACTTTAAAGCTGAAGCCCAAATGCACCAGTGTCAATCTTTACAACGTCTTTAAAGTTCTGACCTCTGGGTTTAAGTGGATAGGAGGTCAGTGATGATTTATAATAATCAGTCTCCTGGGGGACTCATGAGTCCAGAGCTTGAGCTTTCCAGTAAGAGAGGAATCATCAGGACCCTAAATATTAAGAGAGAGAAAATAAGTCAATGTGTCTGGGTAGACCAAAAAAATTAATCAACCAACAGCCTTGCTTTGCTCCTCAATTCCCTATTCATCTGGACTTAGGAGGGAGAGTGTGGCCATACATATGAAAGCGCTCACTCTGTGTGTACAAGACTGGGGCATCTGGAGAGGAGGGTATGTCTGCTTAAAAAATTCTGGATTTTCCTTGACATTACAAAATGAAAGAATAATTCAACTCCCAAATCAGTTTAATCCAAATATCTAATTGTTTTCAACTTCTTAATTAGGCTGGTATGGAAAATCACAAGGTGAGTGGATTTACTGGTAAGATGCTTTTGATAGGATAATGGCTAATATTTATTGGGATCATGTGGACACTCTCTGAGCACTTTATAAGCAGTATCTCATTCTATCTTAACAACAATCCAATGAGACAGGTACTATTATTACCATCTTTTTATATGTGAGAAAACTGAGGCACAGAGAGGTTAAGTAACTTGCCAACGGTCACACAGCTGATAAATAAGTAGGAAGTAGAAAATACAGAACTCAGTCCCTGGTCTGTATGGTTGCAGCCAATGCTCTTAACCTCTCCACTATCCTGCATCTCTCTTATGCCTTCTTAATAAAGAGAAATAGAGACACCGAGGTCAGAGATAGTTAGGAAAGAGAGATGCAAGAGACAAATTACCCCAGGTGGGTAGGACTTCCACACACTGTATGAAGAGAAAAGGCTTTTGAGGAGGGTGATGGTTTTAGAGAACTATTTGCAAGGTTGAATTCACCTCTTCTGGCTACTCAGAGACAATCTTTTAGACTTCAAGAGTTATTTAGCAAATGGATCTTAGTGACCCGAGGAAAGAAAATGCTGTCCTTAAGGAGGAAAAATGTATTATTTTCCTCTGGTAGGATCAGGAGCTATCACTGATTTGAGAAGAGAAATGGTCTCTAAAGACAAGACAATAAGAGAGAGTCACAGTTCTGTCTTTCTATGCCCAGACTCTCTATGCCTGATTGAGCGAGGCCAGGAATTAGTCTAACTCCATATAAAATGTAATCACCATTCTCTGAAGGGGTCAAGCTCACAATGGAGGGGATTCTGCCATCTGGTTTGACTAACCTCTCATTTTCTGTGGCCGCACTGAGGTATAGCTCTTTCTGCAATGCAGTTTAATAATTAAAAAAAAAAAAAACAGAAACTAAAAGTAGCATGGGAAAATTTGCAATGCATATAATTGTATTATGATTGGGGCCTCCAAAATAAGTCATGGCATTTATTTATTCATGCACCACATACTCTGTGGCCCTCTGGGAAAAGAAATGTTTAAATCAAAATATATTATAAGACAGCATCCAGTGCCTTATGCACTCAATTACAGCTCACTAGCATGTCGCTTTTACACATAATCCTTCTCCCTTGTACTCTGGCCTTGACTCTGGACATCTTTACACCAAACTTGTCCCTCCAGATTTACTCCAGTTTTGAAAAGCCATTATTATTACTGTCATCATTATCATCATTATTACTATAACATATACTTCAATTTTATTTTTCATTTCTAACCAGTAAGATCTAGTAACTTGATGGGGGAGGGAGAGACACATCAAAAAGAAGCTCACAGTACATGCAAATATAAATTAAAATCCTCTTTGCTTTATTACAATTTCCATCCTAAAAACATATACATAATTCATGATGGGGGATAAAGGAGACTATCAGATGTAGGGCTGGGGACCAACTTTTTAAGAACAACTAGCGCAGTGAATGCTGCTTTTCTAATGAGTCAAGAACATAAGAGAGAAACTCAAAGAGGCCGTGCCAGTTGAAATGGGGAAAATAAAAGAAAAGTCGACCCTTTCAGTTTTCTTAAATGACCACACATCTCATGTACTGAAATGTCAACTATTTGCAATTTCTAAGAAACCTCGCTCTTTCGCTTAACACACAAGATGGTGTTTTGAAAAACACTCGGCAGATATTCACATCCATAACCTTATCTTTCTGCAAGGGAAAACAAAAAGGCATGGAGCTCTCCGGCGGCGGGGCGGGCGGGGGGGGGGGGGGGGCCTGCTGTGTTACTGTACTTCCACCTTGCCCAAGGACAAGATTTGCCTTCTGGAGGTGAGACCTTGACCCAGCCAAAGGGGAATGGCCACTGTGAGAGCGGCCCTTCTTTTTCCTGGACACAAGCGCAAACTTTAATGAATCCTCTCCTTCCACCACGCGCCCCAGACGGCAATGGGAAATCTGAGTGCACCTGCTGCATCTCCCTTCATATCACGTTGCTGTTATGAAAAATAGTTTGCTATTTTGGAACCCCCTGGCAGCCAGAGTGAATCGCCCAGGGCCCCAAGCTCGTTTATCTTGTGTCAGAAGCAAAGCCAAATGAACACCACCTCGCCCAGCACCTGAAGAATGGGAAGAAGCTCGGAGAGAGTAAAAATAACCAAGGGCTCGGGGAAATGGTGCCAAGATGAGCGGCCTATGCAGGTTAAGTAGGGCTTCTCACAGCCCACTCGGACTTTTCGGAACACCACACTTTAAGACAGGAAGAGGAGATTTTCCCACAAAGAAGTGGGCTTTGTACGTCCAAGGACTGGGGTGCAGAGGGCTGCACCTGCCCAGTTTCATCCAGTCCTTGGGCTCTGATGAGAGGAACTGGAACTCCTGGTGGCATCCAGGCCATTCTGTCTAGGAGTCTGCTTGGCTCGGACTGCAGGCGTGGAAGCAGATGAGTGACATTTATAAGACCAGCCTAAGTCACTCCATCCATGGAATATCACATTCTACCCGCCCCCCCTCCACCGCCCCTTCAAACCACAGAATGCTGAGGCTGAGATCAGGAGAGTGGGGTTGAACTAAAAGGAGTTTTGTTTTGCTTTGTTTTGAAGGCAGAGAGAGGGACAGATAGAGACAGGCAGAGAGAAAGAAATAAGAGGAGCTGGGGAAGGCTTATGGCAGAGACCGAGCTAGTACTGGACTTATAAGGATGGACAGGATTGAGATTGGTAAAGAGGATGAGGAAGGTCTATCAGTTGGGGGGAAGATAAAAACAAATAGGCAGCTGTAAGAATGGGCTTGCTCTGCACAGACCTGAGCAATTCTAGGTGAGGTTCTAGAGAATACATTAGATGTGCACATTCTTGGCCTTCATGCTAGACCTTATGAGTCAGAATCACAGGCATCCAGGAATGTATTTTTTACATGTTCTCCAGGTATTTTTTGTAGACACTAAGTTTGAGGTATAGGCTGAAGACAGAAGGTCAACAGCTGCTGGACTGGAGAAGAAGGTGGCCTGGGGAAGACCCAGGTTCTGCAGACATGAAGCTCAAGCTTGTTCAATCAGACGAACTGGTGTGGATCCTTAGCTCTCTTCCTGCTTTGTTCCTTCATGTCCCCACTGTCATCTTGAGGAAGAAGTTAGGTTCATGAGGAAAACCATTTCACAAAAACTGAAGCACAACTTAACAACAAAGCAGTGATGCTGCTTTTTTGTTTTTCCTTCCAGTCTCAAACTCTATGATATTGGTAAGATTGTAACAGACATGAGAAAATATTTGGAATTTTGTACAAATGCTACTGCGCTAAGATGACAGTGGGTCAGCAAGTCCACTCAGAAATTGATAAATATGTGATTTTTGAAACTTAGCTCTTTTCAAAACAAATCTCCCCCCAAAAAACCAATTTCATGAGAATTTATGACTATGATCTCTTTCTAATAATTAAATCATTTGATTCTTTAAAAAAAATGGTAAGTCCTAGCACTTAAAGACTATGCAGGTTCAGGGAATGAGATAGAAACTGAAATTGACCTTAACCAAGGCTCTTGTCAGCCTAGCTGGGTTCATGAGGAGTCCGCACTCCCCTTTGCCATCTCAGATACTGAAAGCTCTCATGTTGAGAGAACGGGAAACGATAAAATAAAATAAAATAAAATAAAATAAAATAATAAAATAAAATAAAATAAAATAAAATAAAATAAAATAAATAAAATAAAATAAAATAAAATAAAAAATTAGAAGACTCCTATGGCTCCAGAGGCAGGAGCTCTTCATCAGAGGAAAGACTACCTTCACACGTCTGGGACAGTAATGATGGGCAAATTACTTAATTTCAGTTTTAGTTTCCTCACAAATTTAATTTTAACAAATAATAATAACTACTTCTAAGAGTTGTCAAAAATGCCTTAATAAGCATGAAGTAGTTAAAACAGTGCCTGGCACACCTTAAGTGCTTTATTTTCCTTGATTCTCACATCAAGCCTAGAAAATCGGCACAAGTGTCATTCCCACTTTACAGATGAGGAAAAATGAGGCTTAGCAGGACTAAGTAACTTGCTTGTGATTACAGAGCTGTTTTTCATATGCAGGGATTATGCTCTTAACCACCTGTCCATATTGCCCCCTCACCACCAAGCCCCTCCCTTACAACAGAAACCCAGGAAGTTGAAAGTTGCAACTAAGTCCAAATAATTATATAATAACATATATTGTGGGGGTGCCTGGGTGGCTCATTCTTTAAGCATCTGCCTTCAGCTCAGGTCATGATCCCAAGGGTCCTGGGTTCGAGCCCTGCATCGGGCTCCCTGCTAGGCCAGGAGCCTGCTTCTCCTTCTCCCACTCCCCCTGCTTATGTTCCCTCTCTCACTGTGTTTCTCTGTCAAATAAATAAATAAATAAAATCTTTCTTAAAAATTTAAAAAAATAACATATATTGTGCCCAACTATAGAGACTATTGTTCCAAGAGGGATCTAGGAACCTTTCTGTAAAACTCAAAGGGCCCCTTAGTGCTGATGATGACTGTCATTTTCCATAACTGCCTAGAAAAGATCTAAGTCTCCTTAGAGATCTCTCTCTAGTCATCCACTACTTTCCCTATTCCTTATATATCCTGACCAGATCATTTAAATCCTAACACCCCAGCCAGGAAATAGCCAGCTGATCCAATACTTTGATGCTTTTTTAATTTAAGATGTAAGTGTTTATTTCATTTCATTTTAATTCCAGTATAGTTAACATACAGTGTGATATTAGTTGCAGGTGTACAACATAGTGATTCAACACTTCTGTACATCACCCGGTGCTCATCATGACAAGCGCCCTCCTTCATCCCCATCCCCTATCTCACCCACCCCCCACCCATCTCCCCTCTGGTGACTGTCAGTGTGTTCTCTACAGTTAGGAGTCTATTTCTTGGCTTGCCCTCTGCCCCCTCTCTCCCTCCCTTTGCTCATTTGTTTTGTTTCTTAAATTCCACATATGAGTGAAATCATATGGTAATTGTCTTTCTCTGACTACTTTGATGGTTTTTTGCTTTTATTTTTTTTTTATGATGCCTTCCTCTCATGGGACTTGTCCTGGAATCCGACCCTGGAGGAAAGTCTCTTTTTACAAACATGTAATTCAACTGTCTTTGGTGAGACACTTGCCATGTTCAATGCATGGTATTCTGTGCTGTAATCAATACTTTTCATGCCTTTGCCCCCATCTGGATTTCCATTGTCACTCATGGCTCGTTCTCTTAAAATTCTGCCTATCTCTCAAGGCCCAACACAAGGCCCACTCTCCATTTTTTTTTCCAGAATATTTCAGCACACCATGCCATTTTTCTAAACACAGACCACTTCAGAGTAGGGTCATCAAATGTACAGCATACTCCAGGAAGTTGCTTGGTGATGATAGGAGAGATTTGAAATGCCTTTCCCATCTTTTTTTTTTTTTTTTTTAAGGTTTTATTTATTGATTTGACAGAGAGAGACACAGTGAGAGAGGGAACACAAGCAGGGGGAGTGGGAGAGGGAGAAGCAGGCTTCCCACGGAGCAGGGAGCCCGATGTGGGGCTCGATCCCAGGACCCTGGGATCATGACCTGAGCTGAAGGCAGACGCTTAAGGACTGAGCCACCCAGGCGCCCCATGCCTTTCCCATCTTTGATTGAGGGCCTCAAAAGCTTATTTGATGATTATTTTTGTACCTTCCCTGCACAGCATGAAACAAAGGGTTGTTAATTAGTCCAAAGGAATATAACACATGAGTCATGTCCTTGGGGAGTTGATATTCCAGTTGGGAGGTTAGTCATAGATTCTTGAAAATTTAAAGACTGAAATTCAACACGAACACAAGAAATGACACAGAGCCCTCTAGACTTGCCTCAAGATAGTAGGTGAATCAGGAGTGCAGAGAAAGCAAAGTCCTTCTGACAGTGGGGAGGGTTTCAGAGGAGGAGCAGACCTGAACTTGTTCTCCAGCAGTGAATCAGTTTGCCGAGAGCGGGTATGACAGCTTACCTGGAATTCACAGTAAGAAAACCAAACCAGATCACTGCTAACGTCCTTCCCACCTGAGATTCTATTGTCCTCTGGACTGGACTTAAACTAGAGGATCAGATACCAAATTGTATCAGCAGGATGCATTTTTCTACAAAATTCGAAAGGATAAACACATTTGGACCACTATCTACTTTAACAGACAGATGCTTTGTGTTCCCAGGTTGTGCTGCTTGGTTCATAAAATTCACCACCAGATGGTAAAACCTGAGTCAAATAAGTTATCAGAGTGGAATGTTGTATTGAGACTTCTCATCAACTTAATTCTTAGGGTATAGGAATTTGCCTGATCTTTTTCTGAGAATGGGCTGACACTGAGAGAGGAGAATAACAACTGACATTTATCAAGTACTTAACCAGGCACTGGTACATTTCAAAAAGAAAAAAAAAATCCAATTGGCATTATTTTATTTAATCCTTACAACCTCATAAAGTAGATATTATTATTATTCCCATTTTGTAGATAATGAAACTTTAACACTGAGAAATTAAATAATTAATTCTCAGGATTCATATCCAAACCTCTATCTCCAGGCCTCAAACCCCTGTCTCTGTATTATACTGAATAAGAACCACTTAAAACTATAATATGACCGTTCTTAAAAATTAACAACTACCAGTTATTGAAGATGTGTTATGTGTCAGACTCTGTGCCATGAAATTTGTATACATTATCTTTTCTCACAACTCTATAAAGTAGGGATGATCCTCATTTTCAATAAATAAGGAAATCAGAGCATAGAGGATTTTAGGGTAGTGAAAATACTTTGCATGACATTATGATGATGGATACATGTCAGTATACATTTATCCAAACCCAAAGAATGTACAACACCAACAATGAACCCTACCATAAATTATGGATTTTTTATGTGTCAATGTGGGTGCATCATTGGTAAAAAAAAAAAAAAATGTATTATTCTGATGAGTGATGTTGATAATGAGGAACGCTCTGCATGGGTGTGGACAAGGAGTATATAGGAAATCTCTGTACCTTCTTTTCAATTTTGCTGTAAACCTAAAACTATTCTAGGAACTCAGTTCAACAAGTTTAAGTGACTGGCTAGTAAATGTTACTTTTAAAATTTACAGCCAGATGTTTTGGTTCCAAAACCTGAATACTCAAGTTCCGATTCTGCAACTTACTTTCTGTGGCCTTAGGCAAGTCACTCCCTTAATAAACTTCAGTTTTCCTCATCTTTTACAAAAAGGAGTAACAAATATTCCTACCATATACAAGCCAGCCACCACAAGAATTAAGTTGGGAAAGTGAATGTGTCTAACAAAATGCCTAACACAGAATGAATGCTAAGTAAATGCTGTCGAATCATGGAGGTAGAGTTTTGAGAAGGAGCAGTATTCCTGAGAAGAAAAAGCAACACTGGAGAGGAAAGTAGAAATCATGGAAGAAGTCATGAACTACCTCTGGTCTGCCAGGAACCACAAACTGAAGCCACAAGGATATTGACCCGTGAGACCGTTAGCGTCCTCTATAAGCAGTACATGGTTCTGGAATTATCCAAGGGAAGAAAAAAAAAAAGAAGCTTATAGGGCCCCAACACCTTGAAACAGAAACAAAGTCCAACAATAACAACAAATCAGAAATGATGCTGGGTTCATTAATGCCAGAATTTAAGAGTGTTCTATAATTTCCGATTCACATTTCAGCATTTCTGGTGTCAATCATTTACAATAATTAAGCAGAGAGACAACACTGAGATTATGTAGGCTAGAAATAAATGTGCATCTTCAGGGAATGACCCAAATCTGTTACAGTCAAAAGGTACTGGAAGGCACTGAGATCTTAAGGCATGAAACCCCTCTTCAGCTTTAAGAAAAAATCTAGCTCAAATCAGCAGAAATGGAAAGTTTACCATCTGCTTGTTGGCTTCTGACATGGTTATTTCAGTTCAATTCCAAAAGGAAAGTTGTATCCAATACAATTATTTTTAGAATATCTCAAAATTATCCTTATTGGGGATAAATAAAACAAGGAAAATGTTATTCAGCAAAATTTAGCCCATTAGTTTCAAAGATTGTGTCCTATCTTTCTGCAAGCAATACAATCTGGCAACAATAACAATCCTTGGATTTGGGGACCAAGGACAAGCAACAAGGCACTTCAATGTTTCCAGATGCCCTAAACAGTCATTCCTGTAGAAATAGGATGTATAGGGCATACAGCTAATGTAGCCAAGGAACTGGAATACGTTGCTTGAGGAAGACCTTCAATCCTACTCAGTTCCAGGTGTGGCTGTGAGTCAGCTGTGTTTAACAAATTTTAAGTACTATTGCAATGGAAGAGTGTGGCTTTTTATAGGCAAAGCCAGGCAGCACACTTCAAAATGTCATGTGCATGCCCCAGGCATTCAGATTACTGGTAGGCATTCATAGGAGGATCATATGTAACAAGTTCCAGCTCAGAAACCACTCACAGTTCTCTTGAGAGCATTTTCAAAGTATCACCTTGTGCCCCAAACCAGTGTGATGGTCTCAACCACAGGATACCTATGACTGTTCTTTTCAGGGTTACTCAACTGACTTATTTTTAGAACAGGGTTATATCCACTTCTAGAAATAGTTACCTAAAGGAAAGTTGCCTTAGGTGGTTGTTTCCAGAGGGTACTTCTGTGCTATTCTCTATTGTTATGGATCTTCTGGGAATTCTTTTTTTTTTTTTTTAAGATTTTATTTATTTATTCATGAGAGACAGAGAGAGAGAGGCAGAGGGAGAAGCAGGCTCCCAAGGAGCAGAGAGCCCGATGCGGGACTCGATCCCAGGACCCTGGTATCATGACCCGAGCCGAAGGCAGACGCTTAACCATCTGAGCCACCCAGGCGCCCTCTTCTGGGAATTCTTTGCAGGTATTCTGTGAATGGATCCTTAGAAAAGCCAGTGCAGTCAATAATTCATGGATACTGACCTAAGACAACTCATCCATCACGGCACTCAGAGCTTCATCTTACACAATCAACAGTTTCCTTCAGGGGATCCACGATAAATTTGTCTCTGATCCTGAAGAACCTGAATTAGTTGAACACTATTGGTTTATCCTTGACTATATTTACCCTTATATTTCAAATTTGCTTGAAAGGTTCTTTTGTACTAGAGCCTTTTGTTTTCAGAGAAAATGCAGAGGTATGCCTATGTAATTTTATCATCACACATGTCGATTGCTACCGTTAGATGTCAGTCCTTATGCCAACATCTCTTCAGTCATTTGGTAGATTCTTTAGCTGTTCCCTGAGTTCCTGCATGTATATAACATGTTGCTACAATCCTTATTCTTGAAGATCAGTATAAACTGGCTGGGTATAAACTCCTTGGCTAACTATTTTTGTCCTTGAGTATCCCAAATGTGTTTCTCCATTGTCTTCAGATAATAAACCATTGCTTTTGGAAAGACTTACAATCGGATTTGTTTTCCTGTCTTGTGCATGATGCAGTATCATGGTCTGGATGCTCAAAGAAGCCTTTCCTTTCATTTTTAAGGCAGTTTGGCCACAGTGGATTGATTTTCCCCAAAATAATATGTTCCTCTTCAGTTTATAGTTTTAATTTACCTTTTATTTCAGAAAAGTTTGCTTGAATTGCAGTTTTTCATATTAATTCTATTCCAGGCTTTGGTTTCTTTTGGGGGGAACTCCTATTATACATGTATTGGATCTTTACTGCCTATATTCTGTATCACTATTTTATTTTTTCTCAATTTCTTTTTGATTTAAACATTTCCCCCTCTTTTCCATCTTCTATTTCTCTTAAGGAATTTTCTGTGGTGTCTATTCATTCTTGTATTCTTTCTCATTTAGTCTTCATTTCTAAAATAATATTTTATTTTAAATAATTGTCTGAGCTTGGATAGATCTTTTACCAAACCTTCCTTTTCTCTTTTCTCCATTTATATCATTTTTGAGTTTTTCTAATTCATTTTTGTGTTGTTCTTTCATAGCTTTTATTATTTTCTTACATATATTTTAAAATAATTAGTTTACAATTTTCATCTATTTTTTGTGCACACTGCTCTGGTTTCTTTGATTGTCTAAAGACAAGGATGTTGTTTTGGTTTTGTTCCTTTTCCTTATAATACTTATATGGGATTTGCCCACAAGCATACTTCCTGAATCTGCTGGCTCTGCTCCTCTTCCCTGCTTTTTGCTTTTTCTCTTGGCTCCTATTGTCCCTAACCTAACCAATTTGGATTCTACTCAGAGGAGTTTCTTCTCCCTGGAAGAATCATCTTGTAAGGAAGATTTGGACAGTTAGTATCAGAAGTACTTAGGTCCCAGACTTCTCTGGCAACATCAGCCTTACTCATAAATTCTAGTCTACTAACTTCCTTTCTAGATTTGGTTGCTCTCCTTACATTAGCCTGCTGAGCTTTCCAGTGAGTGTCCATTGTCATTTTGGGAATTCTTAGTTGGTTCATCAGATACCCCTCTTATCCCCTCTCTGCTTCCTTACTATAATAGTCTAGTTAATATTGTTCAATTTTTGGCATCTGTGAAGATACCCTTTCATTTAGTTTTGTTATATATGTTGTACATGGGTTTTTGGTTTTGCTATCCTAGTTACTCTGATTTTTTTTAATGGGCGGATATAAAGAGATTAAAAAACTATGTCATCGCCACTGCCATCTCCCAGAGTCCATCCAATACCATTTTAACTAATGTCAAAAAGTAATTCTGGGAATACGATACATCAATCAATTAAAAAAAAAAAAACTACTGACACATGCAACAATATGGATTATTCTCAAAAAGAGTATGTAAGCACAATAAGGCAGACACACAGAAAAATATGCACTACATGATTCCTTTTAAATAAAGTTCATGAACAAAAAACTAATATATACTGGTAGAAGTTAGAATATGGTTAGTTCTATAGCAAGGGTAAGTAATAGGAAAGGGGCATGAGAGAAATTTCTGGGGGCATGAACATATAACTTGATCTGGGTGGTGGGTACATGGGTGCATAAATATAAAAAAATTAGCTATACACTTAAGATTTATACATTTTACTATACATAAACTATACCTCAATATAAAACTAAAAATAATTTTTTTAAGTAATTCTGATTGCCCCCCCAAAAATTTCAAACCATATCCTAGCTTCCTTCAACTTAGCACCATGCCTGAAACATAACAGGAATGCAATAAATAACTATTAAATGAATGAAATAATGAACCATTCACTGAAGCTATGGATGACCTCGTCTCCCACTACCATGTGTCAGCAGCTTTTCCAAAATCCAATCTCTCCATCTCTTATTAGATGACTTGTTGATGACCCCAGAAAGCTATAGTCATTTCTTTTGTTCAATTTAATTTAGAGAATTTGCATTGTATATCTACTGTTTTAGGTACTACTTTAGGCAACAAGTATAAAATCATGAGTAAAACTATTATTACCTCCAAGTTCTTCCAATAGAGTTAAACAGAACTTTATCTATAAATCTCAAATGGGAAGATCCTCTTCTCCTAATGCATACGACAAAGGTTGCAAACTAAACAATGGATTTAAAAATCATTGTTTCCAAAGGATATTGATCAATGTAGAGCTACAAAAAAAAAAAAAAAAAAAAAAAAACTCCAGCAAAATAGTAAAATAGTAGGCATCATTCAGGAATCCCTCAGGCATCCCTTAGAAGGGAATGCTGAGCAGGAACAAGGATTTGGTTATCAGTAGTACTAGTTGGAAGATGGTAACAAAAGAATCACAACACTGGGAGGGAGATATTTGCTCCAATTCTCTGACAAACTCAGCAGCCCAAAGACTAGCAACTTTGGAAACAACAGGAGATAGTATCATAGACATAGTGTTCTCATGATGACCACCTTTAGCAGTGGCTGGAGCATCAGCCAGGCTTCTTCCAGCATATCCCCACCCCTGGCCTAATTAAACCAGCAACACCAGAACTGAGAATAGTACATGTAGTTCTCACAAGTGTAAATTCAGAACAAATAAATAAAAGGAAATTCTTCTTCATAGAGGCAGGAGTCAACATAAGGAGCGTACTGAATGAAGATGAGATATTAGCTGAGATGATAACCTATAGATTAATATTTGAACATATATATTGAGGCTGTATGAAAGGTTGTTTAATTTATATCCCTACTCTTTTGGTGTCAGCACTGACAATTCTGAAGCTGCTGTTAGAGCACATTTTCAGTGGGATGGAGTATTATGTCTGACCCTAGATCCCATGTCTTATGCTCAGTTAATATTCTATGGGTGATGTGAGACAGGAAATCTTACAACAAAAGAAAGGGGTGTCTTAATATTATACCTCCTCCCATCAGCAACTAGAGCCTCTTCTGAAAGGCCAAACTAGCATCTTTCCCATTCCACTATTCTCCTTGAACATTAAAATCTTCAATATGGGGATGACAGATGAAGAACATCTGTCAAAGTTAAAGGTGTCTTTGGTGACTTTTTTCCTGGATCAAGGGGGCAAAGTCACTTGGGGAAATAAGCTAACAGATCAACAAGATTCTAAATCATTCTTCCTTTACTGAAGTATAATTGACATACAATATCCTATTAGTTTCAGGTGCACATCATAGTCATTCCTAAGTCAGTACCGCAATTAATTTACTATCACAAACCACCAAAATATTTATAGCTATTTTTCCAAAGCTTAATGCATATATAAAGTAGTTTTTACAAATAGCAATTAAATACATCACTGATGTTAATTACAATAATTTGCATTAATAGAGAGGAAGTAATTTTAGATTTCCTAACCAAAGATCACAGACTGCTGACTATGTTCTATACTCTAGGTTCAAAGTATCTCTTCAGCATGCACCATGAGGGTCAAGTGGCTGATATGAGTTTTAGAATTTATGACTGATTAACTTGGCTAGTTACCCAACTTTTAAGGAGATCAATTTCAAGGATGTGAGCTCCACTTGAGCCAGTCAGAACTACTCTGCCTAGACAAAAAGAGAAGAGACCTATCTTCCCATCTTGATTCTCCCACTTTCTAGCTGTGATGAATCTGGACAACATACTTGACCTCAGTGTGCCTTTATTCATATGAAGGGGATAATAAGAATCCTTTCAACTTCTTGTAGATTCCTTTGATGTCTACTTTCAACTTTATATAAGACCCTCAAAAATAGGGTCAGCCATTTCGAAAATGTAGCAACAAGGGATGCTGGGTGAACTTAGTACAAATCCTTGCCTTCATTGTGAGAGATTTCAAAGCCATCTTCCTGTATAGAGACAGCATTCTGGGATGGAAGGAATAGTTCTTTCCTAATTGAAACAATGGAGTTAATTAGCGAGAAAAAAAATGCAATTCCCCAAATTAGGTTCTGGCAAAGACATTTTGATTCAGGATTGCCAAGAAATCCTTAATGGTCACAGAAAGGCTATTTCTACACTAGCAAAGCAAAATGTACCTTGGCAAAAGCTCCAGAATAGTGACAATGGAGGTATTTTCTCAAAACATCAGGCCACACACTGGAGTGTTAAAAAAAAAAAAAAAGTTACCAAAAAACTTTTTGCATATATACTTCACTTTATCACAGAAATAATCTCTGCTGAAATATGAAATCACCCCAAAAAGGTTATTCATGCTACGTAAGCAATCATTATATCATATTAAGGTTATTGGTATACTTTCACCAATTACTCTTCTTGAAAAACAAAAGTACAACCTCGCTAGCCTTGGTTTACAAATATATCTCATCTTAAAGGAACGAGGACAGAAAAGTGTGTGATTCTCAGCAGGTGTTTGGTGGTAGCAATAGCAAAGAGGCAGGAATTAACAGACTCTGGCGACTTTCATAATTAACACAAAATAGTCCTAGAGTATATGTGGGCACTGTGTTAAAATTGAGAGAGATACAATAGACAAGTACCCACATCCTAAGGAAGTGACCATCTATTAGGGAGATAGTATCAATACCCAAGGAATATCAGACAACAATAAATGATAAGTTTTACTTCCTGACGTGCAAATTATGAGTCGAAGATTCTGCAGGCTTTTCCCAAGTAGGAGCCCCTTTGTATTTGTTTATCAAATATACAAGGCTTTGAGCACAATCAGGTTTTGTAAACTCCTGCCATGGGAGCCTATGAAACAGTGCAAGGGAGAATGGAAAAGATTGTGGAGGGTAGGAGGAAGTAGAGGAAGAATCACATGAGGCTCATCAACCTGTATCCTTCCCAAGTCTTACTCTTGGGACCAGAAGGGCCAGGAGAGAAGCTCTGCTTTCAGGGACTAGGCCAGGCCAGAAGCTTGCAGCCTGCATGACTAGATGAGAGATCAAGGAAAGAAACCAAGGACCAGAGCCAGAGAAGTGAGGCCAAGTTAGACTCAGATTCAAGGGCGTGGGTCATGATGCAAGAGGCTGGTAAGATCAGAATAGGAGGTGCTAAAGGCAAGGTGAGTCAGGCAATTTAATTCAAAACTGAGATGCCAAACCATGTTGGTACAAGGAGGCCTATCCCAATCTAGTGCTTGCTTTGCAGCCTCAGGGCATGTGTAACAATTCTAAGAATAGAGAAGCACTGAACAACCACAAGAAGAAAATCTGCAAAGAGCAGACAGAATAAAATATTTTAAAAATAAAATCACAACAAATGCAACTAGGTTTATTCAATGATGAAAAACTGGGAGCTTTCAGGAACTAGACAAGGATGCCCATTCTCACTTCTTTTATTCAACATAGCACTGGAAGTCCTAGCCACAGCGATCAGACAAGAAAAAGGAATAAAATCATCTCAATTGGTAAAGAATAAAAAAAATGCAGCTAGGTTTATCTAATAGGACATTTTGGAATAAAAACCTTTTCACTATCCAGCTGATCTTTCTTCTAGCCCTTTTTTAGACTTCTTCATTGTTACCCGGATTGACATTATTCTTATAACTTACTTTCCCAACCTACTCTCCATGCAGACCTGAATATATGGAAAACCATATGAATGGTATTCCAACAGTATCACTGAGGTTAAAGGACATCCAGATACGATGCAACACCTGGGCCAGGTAAGTTGGGGGGGAACCCAGTGCTGCTTTGCCTTATGAGGTAGACCCCTATCCTCTGGCCTCACTATTGTCTCATTCTACCATTTTTGTGTAAAATTATTTCATTTTATTTGCATATTTTTTATATATTCTCTGCAAATGATTCAACAAGGGACCAGTTTCTGGCTCCCCAGTTCCAGACATCAGAGAATATTTGATGTAATCTAAATCCCCTACTTAACTCTATCATACCTTCATTTTAGACTGAAAAACAGACTCTGATGTAGGCTACAACATAATGGCCAAGGACAAAATCTAGAGAACAGATCAGGAGGGTTCCAGCTCATCACACCCAACTTGGAGCTTTATGTTTTTTTGAAGCAGATTTTACAGAATTTCTAGCACTTGCATAAAAATCAAATATGTCAAAAATGATTCCATCTGACAGATTCAGTGCCAGTTATTAAGATTAATGTTGAACATAACTTCATAAAGTAAAATCACATTTGTTTCATTTGCTTAATGTCTAGGCTCTTCAATTTAACATACATTGAACATCTACTACGTATCAGGCTCTGCTAGACACTGGAAGCAAAAATATGAATAAGACATTATTCCCATCTTCAAAGCACTCCAAATCTTGCAGAGGTAAATGGACCCATAAACCAGTAACTAAAATACAATGTAAAATTATCACTGTCGAATAAGTAATAAACAAAGGAATATATATATGTATATATACACAATTATATTTGTGTGTATATATGAGAATACATATAAAGAATCAACTCTTAGGGCACCTGGGTGGTTCAGTCGGTTAAGTCTCTGACTCTTGATTTCGGCGCAGGTCATCATCTCAGGGTCATGAGATTAAGCCCTGAGTCCAGCTCCAGGCTCTGTGGGAAGTCTGCTTGAGAATCACTCTCCCTCTCCCTCTGCCCCTCCCTCTGCTCATGCATGCTCTCTCTCTCTCCCCCAAATAAATAAATCTTAAAAAAAGAACCAACTTTCAAATTCTATTGGTATCTGCATAAAAGAAAGAAAACCAAAGGGAAGGAAAAAAAATATATCTGTTCTTCTCTTGTTAAGTCATTTCATCAACTGATCTATCAGACTTAATCATTTCTATTTTTTTAACAGGCCTAAAAATCTTTTAAGTGCTGTATTACTCCAAACATGGGACTTTCTAATAAGTTATCCTATTCCAAGATCACAGCAGCCTTCTGGATTAGGTAGTCGGAAGATTACACCCATTTTACAGATGAGACTACAAACAGGAGAGGCAAACTGGAGCTTGGGAATCAAAGAAAATCAAGACTGAAATATGCCTAATTTTGCCCCACTCTGAGTTTCCCTGAAAAAGAATGGTAAGGAGAAAAACAAAACCGTGTGAGTCCGGACTCCATGAGCTGTGAGAACAGATTACCTCCCTCTGCCATGATAGACCATCAAACCAATCTCACCCCGCCTGACTTCTGTTAAATGCTCCCTGCCACCCCAGGTTTTAAATTATTTAAATAATTAACAGGCTCTATAGATGTAATGCTGTGAATGGCCTTGTGATCTGGGAAGACAGTTACACCTTTGGAGATCTTTAGCAAATAAACTGAAAACTCGGCTGTGTGAATTTTCTCTCTGCCATAATTAGCAGCAGATGGACGACTTTTATGGAGCCACCTGTCAGCAGGAAGACTCTCCTTACAGTTTCTAGTTTCTAGAAGGAGAGGGATTAAAATAGACCAGTGCTGTTTGCTTCAAGTACTCTTAAGGGTCCCAGATGTAATCGGATCTGCCAGAGACTGACAGGATTCAAGAGGCAGCCACTCTTCGTGGTGCTGGCTCACCTGTGAGGCATGAGGCAAGAGTAAGAACATTATTTCTCAGCAAGTTTGGGCAGCCAATCATTTCCGAAAACTTGGAGAGCAAGCCGGGAGCCAGCCTGTGCTGAAACGTTCCATTTTACTAACCTTTTTATCCAATTTGGAAATACAAATAGAGCTCTCAGGGTGTAATTAGTAGCAATGACTCTTAATACCTGCTTTCCAAATTTGACCTTAATGGACACTCATTAAAATGGGCTCTGACTTCATAGCCGCGTTAGCAGAAAATGGAAAAGTCCATCTATCACTGTCAGTTCCCATTTTCTGCGTAATCATTCCTGGAAGAAAGAGGCCTGCAAGTGTGCAGAGGGGTGGTGGATGTAGCTGAAGAGGAATTGCAAAGGGCTTCGCCAAGAGCTGGCACTTGAGTTTCCCTAAAGATCCCAGGCGCCTTCAGAGAGGCGTGGCCCAGAGTACTGGCCTGAAGACTGGGACCTGGGTGCTAGTTTCTGCTCCATCTTGGCTTTGCCCTGTGAGCTGAAGGGAGTGACTGCATAAGACTGTGCTTTTATCACATCTATGATTTTTTTAAAAAGGATAATAATGTCATGCCTGCTGCATAGGTTTTGTGAGGATCAACCAGAATCACGTAAGTAAAAATGCCTTGAAAAGCATAAATTGCTATGTAATTGCAAAGATTGTTCTTTAAAAAAAAAAAAAAAAGAACAACAGTATCGGTGACAAAAGGTGCAAGTTGTACAACAATCATAGGTTTTGATAAGTCCACTCAGGGGGAGGATGCACTGATCCTATTTTGCAGCATAGATTGGGGTGGTTTCCCTATACCAAATTGCAGTGATGAAGGCATCTGTCCAAGACAGGTGAGGACTAAGGCAAGGTGGCTCCTGGCTGAAGTCTTCAGGAGTCTGATGGGGCATGTGTGCTCCTCCTGAGAGTGCAGGTAAGAGGAGACACCATACCTGGGCGTTGGAATACCAAGTGGTAACTAAGTGACTGAAGGAAGGAGAAGAGCACTGGGCCAGGAGTCAGAAGATGGGGGGGGACCCTCCCAGCTCTGGTAGCCACTGTCATTTTCCCAGCCTATGACTTTATGATTTCCTGACATCAACTGAAAGCAACAGCAGATGCTTTGTGGGGCAGGGACAGGGCCAAGGGCAGGAGGGAAATTAAGGAAGCTGAAGGCAAGTTGGTTTGTGTTTTAAACAGGTCCCAGCATGGGATGCCTGGATGGCTCACTCGGTTGGGCGTCTGCCTTGGCTCAGGCCACGATCGCAGGGTCCTGGAATCAAGCCTCACGTCGGGCTCCCTGCTCAGCGCTGAGCCTGCTTTTCCCTCTCCCTCTGCCTGCCGCTCCCCCTGCTTGTGCTCTCTCTCTGTCACATAAATAAATTAAAAATCTTTAAAAAAAAATCTAAACAGGCCCAGCAGAGGATACTTAAGGCAGATACTGACATGCAGCCTCATAGGGACCCACTTCTTCAGCCCACAGACTTGCTAACTCCTTGTGCCAAAGAAGAATTAAGGTCAACAAGGACAAAAAGGAGTCTGAGAGAGGTAAATGTTGGATAGATTAAAAAGAAACTGGGGGTTTTAGAGGGGAGGGGGTGGGGGGATGGGTTAGCCCGGTGATGGGTATTAAGGAGGGCACGTACTGCATGGAGCACTGGGTGTTACACGAAAACAATGAATCGTGGATCACTACATCAAAAACTAACGATGTATTGTATGGTGACTAACAACATAAAATTAAAAAAAAAAGAAAAGAAAGGAAACAACTCTACACAATGGGTGGTCCAAGTGAGGCAGCTAAAATACTGAAGAGTAGGTCCAGCATCTAAATTCACCTAAAAATCTGCAGGGTGGATTTTTCATACAATTTAATTTGGATAATTGAAGAGCCATCTGTTCTGAGCCATGCTGCCTGAACCTTATCTGATGTAGATTTGTTAGAAGCTTCTGACCCCTTTCCAGCCTCTCCAAAGTCAGTTCTGGCCTCATGCACTGAGCACTTGTTATATATCAGGCCCTGTACCTCGTGTTTGCACAAACCTTGCTGACTTTAATCTTCTTAAGGAAACCATAAGGAAAGTATTTATGGCTCCAGTTTTACATGGGAGGAAACTGGAGCTCAAATAAGTTAAGTAACTTAACCAGAACCAAAATTCAGAGTTTAGACCTAGCTACCCTGGGTTGCAATTCAATTCTTTTTCCATCACTGTGCAGGTAATTCCAGCAAACCTGGTTTTCCCTTCTAAATGGCCAATTTTACAGCAAAGCCATTTCTTGCATTGGCTGAAATGCCACGCTTTTTGTCAATTGCTTGGTCATTATACACATTTCAATGAAGCTTTCTATCATTTAAAGGCAATATTATTTGAGAGGCACCTGAGCCACCTGGGTGGCTCAGTGAGTTAAGCATCTGACTCTTGGTTTTGGCTCAGGTCATGATCTCATGGGTCCTGGGTTTGAGTCCCACACTGGGTTCCATGCTCAGTGGGGAGCCTGCTTGAAGATCCTCCCCCTCTGCCCTTCCACCCACTTGCTCTCTCTCTCTCTCAAATAAATAAATGAATCTTTTTTAAAAAGGCAGTATTATTTTAAGTATCTTGGTCATCTGATGCTCCACTGATCATTGTTGCGTCCCCAGAGCTTAGCATGAAAAGGAAAACTCGTGTTTGATAAATGAATGAATGATGGGAAGAAACTAGGACTACAGGCTTGCCCAGGAACCTGGCGTGGCACCTGGGTGTGAGGCTGAGAAGAACCGGGACTCAGGTACATTATCATAGCTGGCCACCTGCAAGTCCCTCAGCGGGTTTGCTGAAGCTATGCTTTGGGCTTCTGGCCCCTCTGAGCCAGGTCAGAGAAAAACAGAAACCATCTCATTGCCAGGACGCAGCTGAGATCAGGCAAGGCCCCTGGTTTGCCTCATGTCAGTTCTTGGGAACATTCCTTCCCAACTCCTTATGACGGAGCCTTTGTCCTTAATTGACAGCATTTTTTGTCCCTGGTGTAAAAAGAGCTGAACTTGACATACTGTGCTCATTTGAGTTTAATGACAACTTCAGTTTACAGAAGGGGAGTGCCACGTCCAGGGTCAAACATCTTTGTTTGTATAATGGCAGCATCTCAATGATGCCAAACACAGTCCTGAATCCTGTCCCTTAACTGATTAGATTTGTTGTTGTGGAAGAAAAGAAGGAAGTAGCATTTACTAAACACCTACCATGGGTCAGAAAATTCACATGCATTTTCTCATATATTCCTGCAAGGGAGACATTATTATCCTCATTTTAAAGATGAGAAAAAGGGAAACCTGGAAGGGTGATCTATCTTGTTCAAGATCACTTGTTAGTGAGTGGTGAGTGTGGGATTCAAACCCAGCTTGAACACCAGAGCAAAGGTTTCTTCCAAATTCCAAGATGCCTCCATGGCTCAGATGCCCAAAGAAAACCCAGATGTGATGAGGAGGGATTTTGGAGGCTGACCTGAGGAAGAACAGGAGGAATAGCAGGTTCCCATAGATCCGGAGATACTAAGTTCGAAGCAGGAGCTGTGCAGAATGCAGGATTCTGTGCTAACAAAGGTGTCATTTGGGGAATGACCGCAACACCCCCACACTTAGTTTACTTACTAAGGGATGTGACTGAGAGGATGGTGTTCAGATTTTTCTCCTTCTCTCCCTCCTCCAACTACTGGGGAGAATACCCCTTTTTCAAGATGGTAAAGTAGATGAGGAGCTTCAGTGTTTGTAATGCCAGTAGCTAGGTTGATGTTTCCCTAGAAAAGTATAAAGGCTTCTGCTTCTTCATGTCTGGCTGGCCCCTATACCAATTGCTACCTCTGAACCTGAAACCAATAGCCCTGACCCAATGTGCAGTTTCACCATCACCCTCAGAGGGAGGAGATGAGGGTAAGAACAAATGATAGAAGTACTGAAGAAAGGGGCAGGGGCTTTAGGCCCCGGCTGTTCTGATCAGTGGAGGGGAGTCAAGGCACCAAAGGCTTAAGCTGGTTAGATAGCTCGTATGATGGCTTCAGAGTCTCCGGCAGGGTCTCTGATAAGACACCAGTATCCTAGGATAAGAGATGTGTATTCTGTATGCCCCCAAGGCACACCACTTCATCGTCCCTTCCTTTTTCATCTACTGCAAGTCCAATTTGTTTTCCTGAAGTAAAGGGCGGGGGGAGTTTGTCCCTACTTAGAAGATGTCACCTCTGAGCTTTCTTGTTTCCTGCTCCTTAGAAAGTCATGGGCAAAACTATCATAATCTTATCCAGACTTTGAAATGTTATGGTGTCGTATCTACCAATGTGGTTTTGGCCAACTCAGATCTCTGTGTTGGCAATTTTCTGCTCAGCCTCCAAAATGCAAAAAAAAAAAAAAAAAAAAAAAAAGATAAGGTCTTGAAAAGCTGCTCAGCTACTTTCCCCTGAATCACATCTGAAGGAAATTGAGATGAGGCATTACCTTGTCACTGGCCTTCCGCCAAGAGAAACTGACTGAGGGAGCAAATCAGGCATCTCCACAAAGAGGCTGTGCTCCCGTGGGCATGCCCTCTCCCTCCGAGTGCTAAAGACTCCTCATTCAGAAACAGCATCCTCTGAGGAGATGCCGCCCGTGGACTTCCTGGAGTTTCAGGGGATTGTCCTGCCCGAGACTGGATCTCCCTTCCAGCGCTCCAAGGGTGTCCTCTGCCGAGCTGCAAGAGCTGATTATTTATCCATAAAACATGAGATTTGTGGAGAGGGTGGTGGAGAGGCAGAACAGGGGAGAAAGGGAATGCTGGTGAAAGGGAGCATAAATAGTTAATTTGATGATGATTTAGAATGATTCCAGTTGCTGTTTGAGATAAAAAAGCTGCAGTGAGTTCAGAAAATACTAAAATAGGGCCTCATACAGGCATTTCATTTAGATTTAATAAGACTGATTATTAAGAGCATATTTCATGACGATTAAGAATTCTGACAGTCTCCCATCCACCAACTTTAATGTGCACCACAAAAATTAAAATACTTATTTATACAACTAAAGTGCTAATAAGTTCATTTTGAGAAATTCTCTGAACTTGCATAGGCTTTAACTTTTAATATGGGAAGGAGTAAGACTCTGCGATGGTAGCATCTAGAAACCAAAGAGAAACTTGGGAGAACTGCAATGAGAACCCCTGCCTCTACCTCAGTTATCAAAACAGAGAGCCCAGCCCCCATCTCCCTCAATGGCCTGATGAACACACACACACACAAACACATGCACACACACACGTGCACACTATATATTTTTTTAAGATTTTATTTATTTATTTGACAGAGAGAGACACAGTGAGAGAGGGAACACAAGCAGGGGGAGTGGGAGAGGGAGAAGCAGGCTTCCCGCCGAGCAGGGAGCCTGATGCGGGGCTCGATCCCAGGACCCTGGGATCATGACCTGCGCTGAAGGCAGACGCTTAATGACTGAGCCACCCAGGCGCCCCCACACGTGCACACTATTGAACACATGCTTGTGCTTGTCAGCTGTTGCCTTATTTCCTTGACTTTCTCTAACTTCTCAGGGCTGATTGCACTGTTGCCCATCCCCCCAGTCCATTCCTTTGCCTCTAACCTGCTCACGAGCTGATCTTACTCTGAAGCAAGAACCCAGATAGCTCACTCCTCACTTTAGGAAACTCCTAGACAGTTTGTGCATGCCCAAGCCCATGGACTACTTCTTTTGCAAGAAGCCTGGCTTGCTGCCTCCATTATTCCACATACAAGGCGCAAGCTGTGAGGTCCGTGAGAGCTCCTACACGTGGCCCTTGCCATCTCCAGGGCCAGCTTGGGCTCCAGAACTGGCCTCTGCCTCAGTCCCACCCAGTGGTCCAACTGGCTTCCTTGACTAATTCCCAGCTCGAAGCTCCACCCTGAACCCCAGATTGCTTGACTGAGGCTCTACTTCCTGACATCTCCCCTCCCCTAGATACTAACTCAGTTTCCCTTTGTATTCTGAGGCAGTGGCTGAGCCCTGCCAGAGAGGGGCAGATTTGTACCCATATGCTCAGGCAGGGACTAAAGGGAGGGACACTGAACTCATGGCCAGGATGTGAATACCAGTCATGTTCCTCACAGGCTGTGAAATGAAGAGAAATTCCTGAACCTCTCCGAGTCTAAATTCTCCTTAAAAAAATGGTGCCCACCTCATGAGTCTATTGTGAGAATCAAAAAAGATAATGCCCCTGAAAATGTTTATTTAGCACAGAGCATCTGATACACAGTAAGCACTCAATAAATGGTACCTATTAATACTACTGATGATATTATTTATCAATGACAATAATTAATTCCACCTACCCTGCCTTGCTTACTGTTCATTGCTTTGCCCTTTGCTGAGCCCTATTTTGGATTTTAAACCATTTCTCTAGTCACCAACCAACCCCAGGTTTCCTGGCTTTCGCTGTCATGGTATCACTACAGCCTCAGTATGCTTGGCATCCTGGGCCCACTTGAACTATTATCTGAACTATCAAGGGCTCTTTCCTCTTGGTAATTCCTATTCCTAGTCTGTAAACCCTAGGCCCCAGCATTGAGTTAAATATATCTTGGCTTCCTCGCAGGACCTCAAAGAGTAGAAACTCAATACATACTGGCTATTGACAGTGGGTATCTTCATGTGGGCCTCGTCCCGTAGTCCTGGTCCCCGATGTGTCAACTGCAACAATTTTCCCATTAAATGGCTCCACTCCTTCTCTGCAGCCATTACCCACTTTTCTATGTCCCTTTCTGCTGCATCTCTTCCTTGGCTCATCCAATGGTCTCCTCGGGCCTGGCTGAGCCCAGTTGGTGGCATCCAGGACTGCAGTGGGCTGAATGGTGGCCCCTAAAAGATATGTCCACGTCCTACACCCCAGAACCTACAAATGTGATCTTATTCAGAAAAATGCCTTCACTGATGTAATTAAGTTAAGGATCTTGAGATGAGATCAACCTGGATTTAAGCCCTAAATCCAATGACAGGTGTCTTTATAAGAGGAAGGTAGAGGGAAGTTTGAGACTCAGACACACAGGGCACAAGGCCATGTGGAGAGAGAGGCAGAGGTTGGAGACATGCAGCCCCAAGCCAAGGAATGCCTGGAGCCACCAGAAGCTGGAAGAGGCAAGGAAGGATTCCTCCCTAGAGACGTCAGAGGGAGCCTGGCCTTGCCGACACCTTCGACAGACTTCTGAACACAACTGTGAAAAAATAAATTCCTATTGTTTTAAGCCACCCGGTTGGTGGTAATTTGTTATGGCAGCTCTGGGGCGCTAATATGGGAGCTAATGCTGGCCAAGAGTCAAAACCTGTGTGTACATGCAGCTATGAAATGCCCCTTCTCTCAGCTCACGAAAGGCAGCTGAAGGCAGCTGTGGAAAGCAGGGGAGCTGAATCAGAGGGCAGAGGGCATTGCCGTTGACCTTGACTCTGGGGAGGAGGGTCTAGCTATGCCACATTGGTGCACCTTGTAAAGAAGGGGCAACATGAAGTTTAACTTTTAAACATTTAGACATACGGGACATGGGTCTCCATTTGCACCCTTGCTCCTGGTCCCCACAAACATCAGGGTGGGGCTGGCTGTGAAGACAGTAGCAAAGCTCAGGCTTGGAAACCCCATACACAGGGTTTCTCTCTGCTCTGCCTCTGGTAGCTCTGTTAGTTCGGGTGAGTGACTTTGCCTCTTGGAACTTCAGGTTCCTTATCTGTAGAATGAGATACTTAATATTCTCCTTTCAGGTTCAAGGTGCGAAACAGCAAAGGACCTAGCCCTATACAAGTACCTAGAGTCACAGAATAAGAAATGTTCTTTACTATACTGTTAATATTTTCAGGGTGTAAAGACCTATAAATTCTTATCTTTTTTTTTTCTTGCTCTTTCACAAGGAAAAACTAGAGGATAGTGACTGAGAGAGTATTAATTCTACATTAAGCATTTAGGAGGAAGGCCTTTGTGGGTGTCACCCATGGCATTATTAAGAGCCACAGGGGGCACCTGGGTGGCTCAGATGGTTAAGCATCTGCCTTCGGCTCAGGTCATGGTCCCGGGGTCCTGGGATCGAGCCCCACATCGGGCTCCCTGCTTGGCAGGAGGCCTGCTTCTCCCTCTCCCTCTCCCCCTGCTTGTGTTCCCTCTCTCACTGTGTATCTCTCTGTCAAATAAGTAAATAAAATCTTTAAAAAAAAAAAAAAAAGAAGAAGAGCCACAGAATGATGGAATGTTAGTACCAGAGGGTCTTTGGCAACTACCTAATTCAAGCCCTTTATTGTGCAGGTGGGGAATCTGAGGCTCAAGTCGTTCAGTGTATCTTCCTAACTAAGCTGGTGTGAACTGGGCCTCCTGATCCCTTGCGCTAACTTCATTTTATTTCATCAGATTGTGGTAGTGCAACAACTACTGGGTCCAACTCTCTTTCCTTAGGATGGAGAGAACCTCTGTCTGGCAAGTAAAGGCCATGTTAACACAAAAATTCAGCTCTGTGAGCCAACGTCCAAAAATCCATTTAAGACTTGCTTCCTATCCCACTAAAGAGATGAAAATTTCTTTTGAAACGTACCTACCATATATTCATTAGAGGCAGAAAATTTGTGTTCCCTTATAATTTATAACAAAGACTATTGCGGGTGAATTAGTTGGGTTTCATCTTTTTAAATGTCAGCCCAGATGACCCATATCTGTGCAGGCATGTGAATATAAGGTTATAACAACATTTGAAAGGATCCTAAAAAAGTGGTTTGCCACAGTTAGAGTGTGATCAAAATATATCATTTCAGGAGTCACAATATTTATCATTTTAATATTAATAATGCCATTTTGCATAAAGCACCATACAAGGAATAATTCTATTAGGACTATAAAGATTTCCATGCTGGAAAATAGGGTAAAATATTCAGAATATGTCAGAGGGAGAGAGAGAACCAGCAGTGTCACTAACACAGAATCCAATTTCTTTTCTTTGCAGATATTTAAGGCAACCATGCATTCCCAAAGATAGGGACAGAAATTGACAAGGAAAAGGAGCAATTTATTTATGAGTCATCTATCCTGCAAGTCAGTAAATGAAACTTACCCAAAAAGGAACTGTGCTTTATGGCCCTGTAAATTAAGCTTAGTGGAATTCGTCCAGGATGCTTAGAACAAAACCTTCTGAATTAGCGGCTGGTTAAGAACACACTGGTGGCATTTCCCACAGCCTGATATGATATGCTTAAGCAGTATCTTTATATGCAGGACAGAATGGAAATCAAAGGAAACACCGGACCAACCAGCTGGTTTCTGTGACAAACCAGAAGCATCAGTCTCAGTTTGAAGGGGGATTTTTAAAAGGGCTTCTGGGATAGGTTGTTTGAAAGCTCGGCTGTGTGGCCAGGGGGCTATAACCACAGGTTTTAGACTTGGGCTGCCCTGGTTTGAATCAGGGATGTAGCACTTACTGCCTATGTGAGCATGGATAAATTATGGCAACTCTCTGCCTCAGTTTCCTCTTCTGTACTACACACACCTACTTCATAGGGTTGTTACAAGAATTAAATCAGATAAAACCTGGGAAGAGTTTAGCACAGTGCTCCATAAACACTAGTTATTATGATGATGATTATTTGGCCTTCACCGCATTAGTCTCCAGAGGACCTATGGCAGGGTAGGTTAGATGATCGGACCTGAGAGCCAACACTATCATCTAAGCAATGAGACAGCTCTGTTTCCAGATCTTCATCTGTAAAATTGGAATAATGCAAAAGGCATGGAACTTGGAGACAGTCAGGCCTACACTCAAATTCTAGCCCTGCCACTTATAAGTTGCGTGCCCTCACCTCATCTCTACAGCAGGTCGAGTAAAGCTTGATTTGCAGGCTGCCGTAAGGATGGGTAAATTACTGTAGGTGGATGCCCTGTGTATTTCAAAGACTCAATAAAAGCTCTTTCCTATCCTTACTCCACTCCCTCCTTTAGCCACTTCAAGGGGAAAAGTCTTCAACTCCCAAACAAATACACATAATTTTTTAAAGTAGTATCTTCATCCTTAGAACGTTTCCTAGGAAGAAACACCCAGCACATATTTTTACTTTATTTTCATGGCTCACGTCTAGTCTTTATTCCAATCTACAATTTATGCTTAAAAATTGGGTGCTCCTATTCCCTTCACAGAATGGTTACTTTCTTCTGCAATGGTTCGAGCATTTGGTGTCTTCCAGGCACATTCTCCATGCTAAGTAATTGCCAGACCCATGAAGACATTTAAAATCTCTCCACAGGGGCGCCTGGGTGGCTCAGTCAGTTAAGCAGCTGCCTTTGGCTCAGGCCATGATCCCAGGGTCCTGGGATCAAGGCCCACGTCGGGCTCCTTGCTCAGGGGGAGCCTGCTTCTCCCTCTCCCTCTGCCTGCCGCTCTGCCTATCTGTGCTCTCTATGTCTCTGTCAAATAATAAATAAAATCTTTTTAAAAAATAATAAATAAATAAAATAAAGCCTCTCCACAAGGTGGGGGCTTAAAAGTTCAGAATTGTTTCCACTACCCACGGCATTGACAAGAAGTCTCAAACTGAAGATGTAAATGTTGCAGTCACTCAAAATAGATTTTTCCAAATGCTTCATAAAACTTAGCTTCCATTTGCTTGCTTGGGAAACTCCCTGAGTAGTGCAGCCTCACCCATAAATGATGCAGAGAGGGAGGAGAACTTCTGGATCTCAGGGCTTTGCAGGGGTTAAGATGTGGAAATTCTTCGGTTCAGTAGGAAGCAAGGTGACCGATCCCAACCAATATAAAGTGATGATCAAAGAGAATCCATGTCAAAAATGGAAGTGAGCAATAGTTTCTGCCCCAATGACAGAAGTTTTCTGTTTAAAGTCCTCATCTGTACACCTGGAGATAGAAACCAGAGGCTAGACATGATAGGGCAGTTTTCTGATGATAATCTCAGGATGCAAACTGCAGGTGAAACCATACTACATCCTTCCTTTAAAACTCTGACTTCCCACTCAGTGAGTCCTAAACCCTCTAGCAAAGCATTTCAATTCTTCACGGCTTGGCTTCTCCCAGCTTTTCCAGTCATTCCTCCAAAGACATGAAGCTTCTGTCATAGCTATCGCAGACCACTGCAGAGGCACTGTGTAAACTTCTACTCGTCCCATGATTTTTGGCTATTTCCATCTACTCATCCTCCAAAAGTCAGCTCCAAGATTTGAAATCTTCCCTAATCTCACCAGTCAAATGGCTTATCATGTCCCTGCTTAAAACATCTCAAAGACTTGATATTGAACTTAAGATAAAGACCACACCCCAACCTCTCTTACAAAGCTCCTCAAGGTCTGGCCTGTCCTCATTTTGCACAGTGCACTTCACTCTCTCTGGATTCCAGCCTCACTGAACTTTCTTTCATTTACTAATAGGCATCAGGTTATTTCCTGCCACTGGGCCTTGGTACATGCTATTGCTGGTGCCTGGAATTGCCTTCCTGTCCTTACCTTTTCTCCTAGTTAACTCCCGTCTTTCCTTATCAGGTGTTATTTCCTTAGGGAAGACTTCGGAGATCTCTCTGACAAGGTGTCCCCTGTAATATTCTCTTAAGGTACCATGTCTCCCATCCTTACAGCTCATATCTCAGTTGCAATATTACATTTGTGTATGTGTATATGGGGGGGGTTGATTTGACTTAATTAATGTCAGTCTCCACACTAGCCATGAACCCTGTCTGCATTTGCTTGCCCAAGAATTCCTAGGACCTAGGGCAGTGCCTGACCTACAATGGGTACACCATCAATATTTGTTAGATGAATAAATGGTGAGACCTAAGGACACAGGGTAGGCTTATTCTTGTATAACATTACTGTTACAGTACAAATTGAACAATATAAAGGTCATAATTCTATATCATTTCCTTTTTATTGCTTATATTATGAGTTATACTTGCCTGAATCTACTGGACAGGAAGCCTCTGAAAGGCAGGGACTATTTGTCATATATATGTATTTTTTTTATCTTCTGTCACCTATCTATACCTGAGTTCTAACACAGTGCAGGGCACCAACAGGTATCCAATAAAGTATCTGCTGAAATGCAAGTAGGTTGAGTTATCTGATGCTCACATTGCTTGTTCCATTTGTATAATTGTGAATGTCATGTCAGCCACCTATAGGTAACCTAGGATTTATAGCAGCATCCCCAGCAGGTTTCAGGACTTTGCATGCCAAAGAGGGAAGGAGGAATCACAGAGAAGCTACAGCTCCCCAGAGCAAGAGAATCAAGCAAAATCAAGGTCTTGCTGAGGAAGCAGTATAGTCAAGTGCCTTGGACCAGTCACAGAAACTCAGGAGGTTCACAGGCACAGGAGTGCCTGGGCCCCTGTCCAATTATCAATTGTACAGTGAACTCTGCTGGTCAGGGAGTTTATTCTGAATGGGATTTATGCAGTTCACAGAGACCAAAACCCACTTTGTGGTTTAGAATTTTCCTCCCTATAAAAATGCACATATGTAAACAAAATTTGCTTCTAATTTCAGGGAATTTCTGGACCCTTAAAGCATACTCCCTGACCCCTGTACCTCCATCCTAATGGCCTAGGCCATACAGGTTAAGAACTCCTGGTTTAACATATAAAGAAGACAAAAACCCATATTAGAATATGCAGGGGTTACTTCTTATGTGTACATAAAAAAGGGATCAAGGTTCCAAAGTAAACTTTCCAAACCATACATATGGATTCCGTGGAGAGCTTCCTGCAGCGGGGCTCAGTCCCACCCTAGCCTCTCTGTCCACACCAGGGCCTCTTGCTGCATCTTTAGCAACTTTTTAATGCATGGCTTCATTCTGTAGTTGGGGAGACTGAACAGTAAGCCTTTCCCCTCTAATTCATCTTGTGTTTTGCTGCAAAACTTATAAAGATTTTCTTAAAAGCATGCATTAACTCAAAAGCATTCTCCATTATCTCGCTATCAAAGACTCCTGACATTTCATTCCAAATGTGCTGGTCCTGGCACATCCTGAATAGCCACAAACGGGGAAGGGCAGCTTCTGAACCAGTCAATATCAATGCGATTACTCTTCATTACAATGTGTACTAGCTGAGTGAATTCTGTACCTAAACAAAGCCTCCTCTTTCATAAATACCTTCCATGGCAAGTGCTTTCATATCTAGTACCTTTTGGCTCTCACAACAACCCTCGTAGGGTCATTGGTCATTATCCTTATTTTACTGATGAGGGAACTAAGGCTAAATAATTTACCCAAGGTGACACAGGTCAGTGTGAGATTTTAACTTGAACCCAGGCAGGGCCCTTTGACCCCAAACCCCTGCTTTTTTGTTTTACCCTGATTCTTTAAGCTGTTAAAGGTTGTTCTATGATAAAGGTGTCCTGGGGTCAAATATGTTTAGGAAAAGCTGCTGACTTGATTGCAGAATTTCTCAGGGACTTCAGTGTGCTGTGAAGCCTTCTACAGTTCCACTGGCCACAGATCCCTTTGAGAAGCGTCTCAGGAACCAGTGGTCCTCAGAATGCGACAAAAGGGGACTGCTTCTCTCTGCCATGCCTCCTCATTCTGGCAGTTATGCCCGCTCCCTAGAATGCTCCTTCTCTCTGGGATATTTCCTCTTTCCTCAGTATAAAGAGTCCATCTGGGAGGCCATCTGTGGAAGAAGCACCTTCTTCTTGAAAACCAGACTGGACCTAGGATGGGAGCCTGGGGCTGGAACTACTCCGGTCTTTGGGAAGATGCTGACACATGATCTCACTAAGCAACCCCAGGCAGGAGGCATTTGCAGTTGAGGAGCCAGCCAAAGTTCAGGACAGACCTTTGCCACAAGTACCATTTTCCTGGGAGCTTAGGAGACAGAAGAGGCATGGAGATCACGCCCTTGTGAATCTCACAGGGAAGGGATTTACCTCACTGGGGTTGTCACAACAAACGTGGTGTCAGGTGCTGACTGAGGATACACAGACCACAAAACCCACAGTGCTACTCAGCAAGAAGTACACTGGTCATTTGATGAAGGCGATCAAGTACTTTTTACAGAATATATGGGCAACAATAGGACACCAATGCTGATGAGATTTTTTTAAAAAAACATACAAAAAAGCTGTTCCCTCTTAAGCTTACACATGCTGACAAAAATAAAAGTTTAACAGAGACCTGTATGTCCTGAGCCAAAGGTAGGGCATATTGTCTGACTAGGGATTTATGCCTTTTTTTTTTTCTGGGTGCCTAAGGCAATGTAGAAGATGGTGTTTATATGCCAAAATACTGAGATTTTCAGTACTCAGCTTTTGTAAGGACAAAGAGACATAATATTTAAAATTAGGGCTGCCCCAGAAAACCTGGGCCACATGATTATCTTCATTAAACTAAATCACTTCAAATCAGGTGGGTATACACCTGGATTGCTCAATGAACTAGTTGATTAAATCTCAGACTGTCAGGTTGTGAATGTAGGTACGGAGGCGGGGTAAAGGGACCACAGCCAGGGATGAATTTACAAACCAAGTCAGGGAGAGGCAGGCAAAGCCATGGAGGAAGGAAACCATACCCGGGGTCCCAGAGTTGAGCTGGAGGGCTGGTGGTCAAGGCGGACCCAAATGTCCCAGAACCAGAAGGGCACAGTGAAGAGTCAAGAAACACAGACAATCTAGGGGAAGACGGCCAGGGTCTAATAACACTGAAGTATCACAAGTCAAGGTAGGGGGAGGGTCTAAAATCAGGCAAAGTGCAGAAGAGCTGTCAGAGTGTGCCTGCAATAGAGGAGGCCCAAGGAGCGGCCTAGGCCCCAGGGGAGCCACATTGGAAAGAGCTGAGGTGGGAAGGATATGGCCTGACAGACAAATCCAACTCCCAAGTGCAAAGAGGCATGCCTGAGTCTGGAAAACAAAAAACAAAAACAAAAAACCTCCTGGAACACTTAGTAGATCTCTGGCACCCTTCTCCCCTAAAAATAACCAGCATGAAATCATGAAAAGAGATTAGCTTGGAAGCCTGGCTTTGTCACTAACTAGCCATGTGACCTTGGAAAAGTCGCTGAATATCAGATAACCCGGTTTGTATCTGTCAACTTTTTTTTTAAGAAAGCATTTTATCCTTAATAAGAGTTTCTGAGTGGAATTATTTTATAAGTCTAAAATACAATAAAACAAGTTTCTCAGACAATAAGTACTTTAAAATATATACATGTGTGTAATTGTAAGTATTTTTAGCACCCCGTTTTACTCTTAAACGTGTCCCAGATTGGATGACTTCATCTCTAAGTCTTGGTGTGCCTATCTAGAAATAAGAAAATTGATTCTTTTGCAAGTTTTTTATGGATCATGTATATAAAGAACCCAGCAGAATACTTATAATTCTCTTTTTCATGTTAATTCCCTTCTTTGGCTTTCTTAGAAAACTGTGTCTGAGGGAATGAGAAGATGCGGTGTCGGGGAGAAGAGAGGGGTACAGAGAACAAGTGCTAAGCCCCTCCCTAAGCCACGCATTCCCCCAGGCCCACTGGCTGTCCACACATTCAGCTTCTATTCGAGCTTAAGGAGATAAAAAAGCTCCTGGGGGCAGAGACTGAAAGGCAGCCAGCCCTTCTAACAAGTTCACCTAATCCTGAGGCTGGGTTCACTTAATCCGACACCAGGTCTCTGACACTCCTTTGGCTCCCATCCTTCCAGACACTGTACCCCAGACAGCCTCATTTCGGAGGAGTCCCTGCACTCTGAACCCTGCCTGACCCCAGAGACAGCACCATCCTTCATTCAGCAGATGTATTCAACTCACTTTTTCAGAGCAACAACAATAGGAGTCGCCTTTGCCAGGGAGAGGGCGAAATCACCAATTAAGGATGTCCCTCGGGCCTGGGCAACACCCAAGGCCATGTTCCGGCCATTGGCTCAGACTCTTCACAGTCAGGTGGGTAATAACATGGTGGACCTGGACTGGGGACAGGACCCCAGGCCATGGCTAAGGGTCTTGAGCACAGTCTCAGTGAGCCGGGGAGTTTTTATTTAAATCATTTCTGCACGTAGCAATGCAACTTAAAAATCTTTCAGCCTCCCAGATGACTAAGGGAAGAGAAACCCGTAAGTGGCTCTTTGAAATTAGCAGTAAACATCCTGCAATGTGTGTTTTTGGTAGACAAAAAAGAAAAAGAATTGGAAGACTGGGCAGATTAGATGATCAGATTTCTCATAAACTATTCTGAAAATACAGCCCTTGGAAACCTCACAAAATGAGTATTTAGGTAATAGGACAGGGCTATAGGCTGATCCCTTGAGGAGCTGGAATTTCCTTTCCCAGAGAAGGAAGTGAGGTCTGCCCCGATGCCTATTTTATAGGCAACCTTGGAGAGGAAGGGTCTGTCCCTGCTTTCGCTCTCTCTAGAGAAAGCTCTGGGTAGGGGCTCTGCTGAGGGCGGGGGCTGGGGCGGGGGAGGGGGTCCCATACTGATGCTGGGCTTTCAGTGCTATGGAGTAGCCTGCAGGCCCTGACAGCTCTTGGCTGAAATCAGAGCTAGGGGAGTGCTCCAGGCTGAGGAAAATACCTGTGAGGGTCACAGAGCAGTGTCTGTTGTTATCCAGGGACAAAAGGGAGGCCTCCTTCGCTCAAACTTAAACCACTTTTTGCTTTGAAATCTCCACAGCAGCCTCTGTCTTTCCTAGACCCTTCCCCCACAGCTGCAGTTCTGCTCGACTGAATTTGCAAGCTAGCCTGAGCAGGTGAGGGAACATTTTAGATGTCTCCTCTCCACTGGAAGGTGGGATCTGAAATTACTCGGCTGCCTAGACTTGGCCTCCATATGTGAACCTCTTCAGCCACACTTCCCCTACTCCAGCTGGATTGGCCTTGTCTACACAGCTGGGCTGCTCCTCCCATGAATCCAGCCCATTTTCCTCTGACTCTGACATTTGGCCTTGTCTTGGCCGGCCCTCTTGTGCAGGTAGGTGAATCCTGCATCCTATAACCACTGCCTAAGGTCCTACTCCACATGAACAGGCCACCAACACCTAGCCTCAAATACCACTAAGGACATTCTGTGGCCCTGTGATACCAGTGCAGCCTCAGTCAAGCCCAAGTATGCCATGCCCCTTTGGACACCATGACTTGAACTCCAGTGCCTCCTTGAGGCCAGCCTTACCCCTGGGACAGTCCCCTGGCTTTGGTCCATACTTCCTAGCCTAGCCCACCAGGTGCCCACAGCCCAGTATCTCTCCTGCCTCTTCTCTTACTGCCCCCCATCCCAAACTCCATACCCCAAGAGTACAGAAGGACTGCATGAGCATGAACATGAACATGAACATGAGCATGCTAGGCTGTCTTGTTCCTCCACCCTCTTTTCTCCGCCCCACTCATGTAGTTACCTCCTACAGGAAGACTTTCCACCTTTTCCCTGAGTCCCCTTCCCCACCACAGGCCTGACCTTTCAGTCCATTCCACCTATACCGACTGCACAGTGTGATCACAGCCCCTAAACACTTCGGGGCACGCTTGTTGTCATGCCTGTCTCCTCTAATTAGATTGTGAGCTCCTGGGGGACAGGCACTGGTCAGATTCATCTCTTTTCCTGTCACCTAATCAATACAGAGAGTCTTCCTTGCTTTCTTCCCTCTTTACTTCTTCTTTCTGTGTAATCTGGAGTCAAGTATAAGCCATGTAAAAACACATCCAGAATAGGGATTTGGGGCCAGGGAGGCAGTTAAGCACCAGGACAAAGTAGAGCACTTGGGCAGAGAACTGGAGGTCAGGGCCAGGTCAGGGAGAAAAACCCAGACAGCTGGCGGGGGTCCCAAACAACAATGCTGGGGAAACAGCTCCCTTGGGAGTATGTTGCCGACTCCTGATCAGGGCAGAAGCCTGCCCCCCTCTCCACTTGGCTAGAGGGAGTGTAGAGGCAGAACTCACGGGCAGATTCAATCATCACTCCTTCAGTGAAGCTGAGTATCGTCTCACCTATGGAGAGTGCTCACATGCCCCCATGGTGATTGTTACGGTTTGGGACCCCCGACCAGGAGGACCGTCCAGGGGGTTCTACATAGTCTGCACTGTGGGGACTTGAAAAGCCCCCACCCCAGATCAATCAGAACAGGCATGGCGGATGGCATCAATTATCTCACGTACCACGGAGATCAGGAACCCTGCTTAAAGACGAGGCTCCAGTACGGCTGAGAGACAAAAGGCCGCGAGTTTAAAATGACACCTTGTTCAAAATGTAAGTGTATCGAATCAGCACGCTACACACCTTAAACTTAAACCATACGACAATGATCTCTCTCACTAGAGCTGGTGTTGGTGGCGGGGGAGAAAATGGCACATGGCTGAGGTCAGGGAGGTCTATGCCGTGCAAATCTATCAACTGTCAAAAAAAAATATACTGAAGAAGATCTCCCTTCAAGTCTTCTAAATTCTCAGTCTCCTAAATTCTCAGGATCCCCTTTTTTGCATGGGAGAAAACACTGCACTATTCCATGATGGAGAGCACCACAGAAATAGGTTACTTTCACACCTAAGAAAATTGACACCTGAGAATCCTCATATTTGTGTGACATTGTTTATGGAGAAAGAAGGCAAAGAGTTATTCATTTTTAGCAATGCACCCAATCCTCTAGGAAACTAGGCTTCCTGTCATTCCTGGGGTCCCTGAGAAGTAGGGTTTTGTTTGTTTAAGTCTAAAGCTTTGGCATGGTCCTCGTATGGGCCTTTCTGCCCAGTGGCCTGAACACAACACAGCCCCTGAGAGATCTCTGGCCTGCCCCTTCTATAGAAACAATGTCACAGCTTCCTACTTCACACCCTGCCTATTGAATTGCCCCAGGTTGGCTTATTCACCAAAGTTATTCACAGCCCTGAGAGCTTCGAGAATTTCTCCACAATAACACACTCTGCCGTCCCCAGTCTCTCCTCTGTTCAAGCAGCCCACTGTCACGCCGAAGGCATCAGCAGGTAATCTCAGACTACACTGAAGAAAAGTGCCAAGTTCAAGCAAGCATTATGATTATGATTATTGCTGCTTCCACAGGAAAATGGTCCCCACATGAGGGTCAGCACACATTCAGCATCTCTGTGGTATGTCTTCCTTCTATCAAAAGGCTGCTTCTCTGATCCCATGAAGAAAAGGACTGAAGAAGGCGGAGCTGGATTTAAATGGAGAGAAAATTAATGAAGTGATTTCTCTAAGGAGTAAAAAAACCTTATTCCTTATTATTTCCCATCTGCAACCCTCTCCTTTGGCTCACCCTCCGCTCGAACGGCAGGACCTGGTGTGAGCCATTTAAACTTTCTCTTCCTGGGCTTTTTATCTGTCAAATGAGGGTTCAAACATTTGCTCTAACTACCTAATGGGGGCAGATGCAGTAAGAAGAGGTCACTGGAACTGCTTTTGAAGACATAAAGCACAGCAGAAACATAATTCTTCATCATTGTCTTCATCAGGTGCAGGCTCACATAAACCACCATTCTGTTCAAATAGAAACAATTCCGTTTCAAAGTAACAAGCAGTTATGTGCCAGCTCACTAGGCATGGAGAAATGAGAAGCCCACAGCCTCTGCCATCCTTGAGTTCTCTGGCCACTTACAAACAAATAATTGCCACAGAGAGACAAGAGTAGCAGGGGAGCGTGGAGGAGGGTACGGTTCATCCTGCCAGGGAATTCAGGGCAGAATTTACAGAGAAGGTGAGATCTGAGCTGTCTCTTGAAGGTGGAAAAGATGAAATTTTTATTTAGGTTAAAATATTCACTAAGGAACGAAAGGCCACTAAAGGACTGTTTAAGATGGGAGGGATTGGTGGGGTCGTGAAAGAACTTGAAAATTGAGGTCAAGGTTTAAAACCACCAGTCTGTCATTACAACGGTGATAGCAGAATGCCAAGAAACTGGATTCTCGAATTATCAGCTGCAGCTACCAGCAACCATCCTCTCTACCCTATCGGGGATGGAGAGGAATGCCTCCATTTTTTATAGCACTTGGCACTCTTCAAAGGGTAGGCTTTTGTATCGTTTGCTCCTTAAAGATCCCTTCCCTCCATCAATATCAAAAGTATTTACACAGGATACATATTTATCCTGGAGCAAATCATCACATTTGTCAAACAACTCCAAGTTTATTAGGACTGATGTTGCAAATAATTTCCTAATTATGTAAACGAATAAAATCTGTTTTTAATTAATCTCTAGGCTTCACTTGCATTATTAGAATAAAATCTGTTTCTATCTTATTATGGAGTTGCTATTTTCAACAATTACCATGAAGGCAAACATTGACAATTATCAGATATGGCAGAAACGATTCATATAACAAGGTCAATGGTTCAGTGGCAGTTTTGGAATTCAGCGGGATCTAACAAAACTCCCAAACTCATGAAGTACAATGACCTTAAAACAGGTAGAATTAGCAGAATTCAGTTCAGCTTCAGTTCAACTAACTTTGGTCAGTATGCTCTGCTTTTCGGGTAAGGCTTCTGCCCTGTATGACATTCTGGTTCCTTCTTTACAAAGTACATGTTTATGATATATACATAGATACAGATATATCAAGATGGTATCAAATTGTTCCCTTTTTGTACATGTACCTTAAGGTTTAACATTTCCTTTGCTCTTCATTCTTTCTTGTACCTCAGACAGCCCTTCAGTGACTATTTTTCTTTCGATGGTACACTATTTAGAAAATCCCTAAGTGAGGGTCTATTGGTAGTGAAATCTGTCTTCTTTAGTTTCGCTTTGTTCACCTGATTTACAAAATTATTATTTTCCTCCCATTCCCTCGGTTTTTAATTCTAGGTTGAGAATTCCTTTCTCTTCAAGGCACCGATGGTATCATTCTTTGTCTACCTGAGTTGGAACATTACTCAGTCTAATCGACAGTTCTGTGCAGATGATCACTGTTTTCATCCTGGCTGCTTTTAGGACCTTTTCTTTGTCTTTGGCCTATAGTTTTACAATGGTGTGTTTAGGTGTGGATTTCTTTTCTTTATCTTGCTTGGAGTTCATTAGTCAGCCTGAACCAAAGGATTCGTGTCTGTCTTAGAAATTATTCATCCTCTCTACCTTTTAGGGCTCTGCATGGACCTCACTCTAGCCTCCATGTCTCTTAATGTCTCTGTCATTTTTGTGTCTCTGCCTCTCTCTGCTACATTTTGTATATTTTCTTCAGTTCCAGTTCACTAGTTTTCCCTCTGGCTGTGTCTAATCTGGTCTTCAGGGTCAAAAGAACTGGAAGATAGGGCCACTGAGGTTTTTGTTGTGTTATATTGAGGTGTTACACCTTTATCAGAGTAACAGCACAGATCTCTGATGACATCATACAGGCATTTACACTCATGTACTGCTAGCACCCCAGCCTGCCCCTTCATGTCCCTTCTCAATCAATACCCTTCCACATGAGACAGCTGTTATTCTGACCACGATCCTCATAGATCCCCTTTGCCTGTTTTTGAACTTCCTATGCATGGACTCATACAGCATTTGTACTTTTATCTGGCTTCTTCTGCTTCACAGTATAGCTATGAGGTCTCTCCATGTTGTTGTGTTAGCTTTAGTTTGTTCTTCTACACTGCATTGTAACGTTGCATTGTATGAACATACCATGGTCTATTTAACCCTTCTGCTGTTGATGGAGTTCTGCATTGTTTTAGTTAGGGCTATTATTTTATTTAATTTTTAATTTCTACTATTATATTTTTTATTTCCAGACACTGATTTAGTACTTTTTCAAGTATCTCCTATCGGGTCATTTTTGAGGGGCTTATGCTCCTTACTCATATTTTCACTTTCCTCTCTTATTTCTTTAAACATATTAAATTTATTAAATGTGTGAGGTCACTGCTGTTACTGTGTCTGTTGATTCTCATGCATGATGCTTTGTTTCCTCACATATTCTGTGACTTCTATTTATGAGTACATGTTCCCTGGGTCTCAACCTATGGGGAATTCTTTGTAGTATGGATTAAATGCGGATTCCTCCAGAGATCTGTGTTCCTGCCTATCGGGTCTGCTTCAAATTAAAATTCTCAGCTTGTGGTTATTAGGACTATGACAATACTATGAATTCAGGCCCCAAATCCATGTAAAAATTTACACATTGCCATGTTTTCCACCATCAACAGTCAGTCTGAATAGGTCAAGGTTCTCTACTGTCTGTCTCCATGAAGTGGATATTTTTTCTAATTTACCTTTTCCCTGAGGATGTTTCCTTCCACGAGTCCCAGCTTCACTTAGGAGTCCCCAAGTGGCCTAACTCCCTATGCAGACTTTTTTGCCTACTTCCCTTATACATAGACATGGCCAGTGAAGCGAGAGCTCCTGGTCACCTGAAATTTACTGGTGGTTGATGATAAAATAGGCAGCATCTCCAGCCCTAACTTAACCTCTTTGGACTCCTGTTCTTATTTCATTCTTAAATTGGACAATTTCCCCCTTCTTTCCTGTATGCTCGTTCTCTTATTTTGGACATTTTGTTAAGTATATTTAGATAGTTTAAATATTTGGTCAAGCATATTCATGACGTTTACAAATTATCTAGTCCATTGTCTCTCCAGACATAGTAGTCCAGTCAAGCTTTCTAAACCTCAATTTTCAACAAGTCAGATAGACTGTCTCTCGATGTTTTGTTTTTGTTTTTTTTTTTAAGATTTTATGTATTTATTTGACACAGAGAGAGAGCACAAGCAGGGGGAGTGGCAGGCAGAGGGAGAGGGAGAAGCAGATTCCCCGCTGAGCAGTGAGTCCGACGTGGGGCTCGATCCCAGGACCCTGAGATCCTGACCTAAGCTGAAGGCAGACGCTTAACCAACTAAGCCACCCAGGCGCCCCCCGCCATGTTCATTTTCTAAAACATCCTTTAAGCATCACCCCTCTGATCTCCTATCCCATACAAAAATTAATCCCTCTCTTCTAGGTACTTCTTGATGTCTTTATCTCCTTGGTATTCAGTTAGCCCACGGGCCTGCCTCTTTCGCTGACTTCCACCAGATTCTAAGGTCTTAGAGGTCAGGGCTATGCATACATATGGTCAGGCTTATACTCTGGCATAGAAGGAGTTCCACAAATGCTTATTGGAATGAATGAAGTTGACGGTCTAATGTCAACAGCATGTCCCTAGGGAACTGAATCCTGGAATCTTCAAACCCTCAATCCTCAAACCCTCAAACCCACTATATGTGGAAAATGAAGGAAAACCATATACACAAAAGAGGCCTCTCCATACAAGGCCTGTGGAATCAAAACTGAAGTCACAGCAGGCCAAAATCCAGGACTTGATTATACATAGTAACAGCAGTGGTAAGCAAGGCTGAGCCCTGATGGCCTTCATCATCTCATACCCCTGGAATCTTTTGCTCCAAGCCTCAAGTTTCAGGGTACAAAAGTACTACTATACTGTTTCTTAAGATATTTACAAAGAGGTAAGAAATTTTCCCTGTGTTAGTGGGTTGTATTATTATGCCATCATTTATATTGAAATTATGGGAGGGAAAGAAGCACTTTTAAAAAAATTGTTTCCACCAGACTCTTTATTGTAATTTCCCAGGACAACCCGCATTGAGTAATGGGTTCTAACATTATGTGTGTCTGGCTTGATACCGGATACCAAGGTCCTCAGATACCCTACAGCATTTTCTTTCTTCATGAAATAAACTGTGAAAAACCACTGATATGGTAACTAAACTGTTCAAGCCTAAAGCTTACTAGCCCAGAGAGTTTGTGTGATGATACCACCATGATCTGATTTCAAGGATAAATAAGATCAACTTAGTGGCTCTTTGGAATGATAGTGATTAGAGAGGCCTGCAGACGCCTTTGCCAAGGTATTTTAGGGGCTGTATAATTTCTAATGGATATAACAGCTATTTCTCCAGGCCATGCCACCTGGGGGCACAGTGAAGGGAGAAGATAAAAATAAACCAGTCATTCCATAGCTCAGCTCTCACCACCTCCTAGAATGCTATCTCTGACAAATGCCTCCTTCAGATTAAAAAGCTGGGCATGGGGGGGTTATGAAGGGAACAACTTGGGAGTATGTGGTCTCTGATGTGTCACGTCACCTTCTGGTACCATCTGGTACCACGGTCACACCAAGAGGATGCCTAACTGCTCCTAAGTAAGCTAGATACCCAGAACTGTTCCACAGCAGATGCCCTCCTCCAATAACCTGCCAAGCCTATGCAAATACAGTTCTGTGGAGCCACTGTGTCTGACTGCAAAGCCTGGGTGGTAGACTGTTACAATAATGCACTCAAAATTTTCGTGTGCCTTGTCTCCACCCACACTGACTCTGGGCTTGGACATGTGACTTGCTTTGGCCACTGAGACAAATAGCAAACATGGAAAACGCAGAAACTTAAAAAGTGTTTGCCCACTGGAGTCTGTCGCCTTTCTTAGAGTTCTTAGAACTCTTCCACCGCCATAAGAACAAGTCTAAGCTAGGATCCTAAAAAATGAGAGATGGAAGGAGTTGAATTGAATCATCCCGCTGAATGAACACTGTACCAGACCAAGTAGCCACAGCAGATTTGGCAGCTGACTTCAAACACGAGAATTAGCCTAGCCAAGACCAAAAGAAGAATCACCTAGCTGAGCCCAGTCCAATTTTACAATCCACAGAATTATGAGCTCAATAAATGAGAACAGTTTTAAGTTACTAACTATTGAGGGGGAGGACTGTGATGCAGGAAAAGCTGATTTATACAGCTTTTCACAAAGATACAGAAAAATACAAAATATGTTCATGGAATGGACGATAGAAGAGTATGCATAAAGTGAAACTATGGACCTTATGCAAGAGGTTATAGGCCCTTGAAAAGGTATAATCAATCAATTCCGTGATATAATCTGCAGAGGTTATTACAAAGCCCACTAATTCCAAACATCTCTCTCACCAGTGAACCATGGTATCAACCTCTTACCTACATCAAATCTTGATAAAACTTCCAAGCAGTGTAGTAGAAAGGGAGACAATGAAACACTGTAGATTTAAGAACTCTGGAATCAGATAATGGAATCAGCCCTGGAATCCTCAGTACCATCCTTCACAAACTGGGAAGGTAATAGCACCTACTTTATAGAGCTGGTGTTGTAAAGATTAAATAATGCATGTGCAGTGCTTGGTACAAAGCCTGATACTTGTAAGTGCTCAAAATAGTAGCTTGTCTTATTAGCCATAAAGTTGGGAGTTAATCAAAATAATTAGCTACCACTTATTGAATACTTACCATGTGAAAGGCACTGTGCGAAATGCCCCGTGTACATTACCCCCTTTTGTCTTCATAGCGAGGTATTTATGCTCCCATTTTAGACATGAGGAAACTGACACACAGAGAAATTAAGTAATTTGTCTAGTGTCACATAGCTGGGACATGGCAGATACTAACTTCAACCCTCTTTGCATGCCATGCTGCTTCCCATCCCATCATTGCCCAGTGGTTACAAACCAATTATAAAGGCTTCTCAAAAGGCGGCCCCATGCTGCATTTTCACCATTTTAATAGGCTTCCAGGACTGTCTATACTGGGCACTCTGCCTGGGATGTTTCCCCATCCACGTTCCTTTCCCACCCACTTAAAAAAATCCTTATCATTTTAGGCCCAGTTCAAAAACTATCTCCAGTTGAAATGTTCTTCGATTTCCCTAGTGGGTAAAGATATGAGCTCTGGAGTCAGACTGCATCTGTTGGAATCCCGATTTCTGCCACCTACTAATTATGTGAAGCTGGGTAAGACATACCTCTCTAAATCTCTAAATCTTGGTTTCCTTATCTGTAAAATGGGGGAAATTATGCCTATTTCACAAAGACAGAATCAAGCAGAGCGCACTCAGAGTTAGCACTCAGTGTTACCTACCATTTTTTAAAGATTTTATTTATTTGGGGCACCTGGGTGGCTCAGTCGTTAAGCGTCTGCCTTCGGCTCAGGTCATGGTCCCAGGGTCCTGGGATCGAGTCCCACATCGGGCTCCCTGCTCGGCGGGAAGCCTGCTTCTCCCTCTCCCACTCCCCTTGCTTGTGTTCCCTCTTTTGCTGTGTCTCTCTCTGTCAAATAAATAAATAAAATCTTTAAAAAAAAAAAGATTTTATTTATTTATTTGACAGAGAAAAAGAGAGTGGCAGGCAGAGGGAGAGGGAGAAGCAGCCTCCCCTGCTGAGCAGAGACCCTGACATGGGGCTCAATCCCAGGACCCTGAGATCATGACCTGAGCCGAAGGCAGATGCTTAACCAACTAAGCCACCCAGGTGCCCCTACCTATCATTTTTTTTTTATCTACCACTGAGCTCTCATAACACTTTTATTTTAGGATATTTACAAGCATAGTTAATTATATTCCTCTTTCCTTACTAGGTCTTGTAACCTTTGTGGTCAGAGATCACTTTTCTTGGTCACTCTCTCCTTACCCAGCCCCACAATAAATACATGCTACATGTTTGCTGAAATTCATTTAATCCAACTGACTGTGAGTGCTTACTTTAGGCATTTAATCTTTCTGATGGAACTTCAGTTTGCTCAGCCATGATTCAAACTTTAATGTGTGGGACTAGATCAGTAATTTTCAAAGATTGTTGTTCACTGTTTACAATGACATTCTTTTCTCAAACAAAATTTTACATACTAAAATATGAAACAGATTCTGTGCAGACCTGCTGCACTTGAGGAGGACTATGAAGGGCAGATCTTACTTATCAGACCCCCTAATTTCTCAGGCACTTCTGAGAATGCCTGTAGCTTATGAGCACCCATCTGGACATGCCCTTTGACAGTTCAGACTTCTCCATAGAGTGGGGCCAGATCCCCAGACTCTCCATGGCCCCAAGTGAATCGAGCTCTGAGCATTTACCTGTTAAGGATGAGGAAAGATATTTCTGGAGGGAAAAGAAACCCTCCAATCGTGGGAAAATGCTTCATGATAGAAGAATGACTAATGCTCATTTGACTGCACTAACACAGAGTAAGCGTAAGGTTCAAACCAGGGGCTCTTGAATTAAGTCCTCTTGAATTGTCCTCTCAATTATAGGACACAGGAGAAAGTTGGTCCCTGTTAGCTATACAAGGGTCTAAAGTTTTGCAGCTGCCAACCAGAGTTTTAGGTGCCAAGAGGAACTGACAAAAGTTATAGTAATGGGGGTACAGGAGCTATTTGAGTATTTCAAGAAACCAAATGGCAATGTGCAGGCTGAGACACCAAGCTCCTTTGCAACTGGCAGGAATGACATCGGTGGGAGAACTCAAGCTCACTGGAACTCTAACTGGCAGCTGTACATGTCTTTGATGAATAAATAAATTATTGCCTCATAAAATGAAGTTGTTTCCCAGACAATTTAAAAAAACAAAACCATAGCATCTGTTGAGAAATCATAATAGAAAATGTTTACCAAGTGCTCACTATGTGCCAGGTAATTTATGTTCATGCCTCATCAAGCCTGTGATTACCAGCTTTACAAACAAGGAAACCAAGTCAGGAAGGCCAAGTTGGTTCCTTATTGTCTGGCAGCCAGCAAACAATGGCACAGGATTTAAAACTGTGACTCCTTTATTCCTATACTTCACAACCTTACTCTCCAATGGACCACTTCTCTGCTGATTAAAAGGCTGCTAATACCCCAGCCTCTAAGAGCTACAATTGAATGAAGGATTTGATAACATTACTTCTTTCTTCGTGGTTCTCACAATGCATAGGAATCAGCTGGGGAGGTGTTAAAATGCAGACAGAGGGCGCCTGGGTGGCTCAGTTGGTTAAGCGACTGCCTTCGGCTCAGGTCATGATCCTGGAGTCCCTGGATCGAGTCCCGCATCGGGCTCCCTGCTCGGCAGGGAGTCTGCTTCTCCCTCTGACCCTCCCAACCCTCCCCCCTCTCATGTGCTCTCTCTCTCAGTCTCTCTCTCTCAAATAAATAAATAAAATCTATAAAAAATTAAAAAATTAAAAAAAAATGCAGACAGATCCTTGGCCCCAGAGATTCTGAGTCAGTAGGGCCTGAGAATCTGCATTTTAACTAGTACAGGCAGTAATTCTGAAGTAAGTGAGCTGCAGCCCCCTACTTTGAAAACACTGCCTCAGGGAAACAATCAGTGTTATCAATAAAGAGGATGTTCAGAGAGCTTTAGGCTTGCCTTTTATTTTACTATCTGAAAAGTTTCAAAACATTTAGAAGCTTCCAGATCAAGACTTGCTCCTTAGAGTTAATAAGGACAGAATGTGGTTGGTATAGAGGGCAATCCTAAATTTGTTCCAGTCCCCCATCATCCCAGCCAGGAAGATGTCACTAATCTTCAGTGCTTGAATAGGAAGAGAAAGAAAGGGCACCCCTATCCTTCCTCTTTAAAACAGAAAAGTAAAGACAGCAAGGAGAATGCTGATGGTGACAGATGTAAGAAGTTTATTATATATTGCAGAGATCCAGATTAGGAAAAGCTTTCTAAATCCAATTTTTCTGCTTAAAGCAGAAAGCAAATAAGGCCATCCTGGTGTGCCACTGGCTTCACGGAACTCACCGACAGGAAGCGTGCAGGCTGTTTGAAAACCTGGCTATGGTGCCAAACGGATGGAGTTTTGAGGATGTAATCAGGGACCCCATCTTTCTCACTTAAAAAGAATCTGATTCGGGTGAAGCAGGGCAGGGAGTTGTTTTACTGAGATGAGTTTCAGACCAAAATGACTGGAGATGATGGGATCTGCATGGGATGGGGAGCATTTCTGGCAGGCGAGGACAGAAGTGACCCTGTCTTTGTAGTGATAACAAATGACACCCACACCCCTCCTTCTCTACTTTGTCTCCAAATTTAACATTAAATTGAGTGTCAGGTGGCAAGGTGCTGTCAAGAGTAAGTGGAGAGCTCAAACAAATACCTTTTACAAGCTCCCACTTCTGCAATGATCAAACAAATCATTTTATCTGCCTGGCTGATAACTTAGCTCTTTTTCCAAGTTTGAAAATAAAATCAAGAGAATTCTGTGAAGATGGCTAAGTCATGAAACTACAAGGAAACCGCTCTCCCCAATACTCCTTCAAGTATCTGTTAAGCCTTATGAAAGGAAACTTTTGTACAGCCACATGAGAAGCAAGAAACAATGGTATGTGGGTGCTGGTGGGACTTTGTGAAATGATGGGTCAAAGATTAAGAATCAGCCCCTGTCGGATTTGAGTCCCATGTATCTATTTTCTCCAATTCCGATGAGCATTCGGTTCACCATCCCCAAGCATCTGTATTTTATATGCTGGAAGTCCAACTATTCTTTGATTGAATCTGCACTTCCCAAACCAAAAGACCTCTTAGTCTCTCCTGAAGCTTCCTTATGCTTCTGTAGACCAAGGGTCATCAAAGATCAGGAGCTGCTGGCCGGTATCTCCCTTCCCAGCTAGATTCAGAATTACTCTTGCAAGAGATATTTTCTCCTTAACCTGAATGCTTTGAGATGCCAAGAGCTCTGCTGTCCAATACGGTAGCCACTAGCTACATATGGCTATTCAAATTCAAATTTAAATTAATTCAAGTTAGATTAAATTTAAAATTCAGGTCCTCAGCCATGTGCCACATTTCAAGTGCTTAATAGCTACATGTGGCTAATGGCTACTCTATTGGACAGAGCACATATAGCACCATAGTGATATAGTATCATCTCAGAAATTTCTACTGGACCGCCCTGGCTTGGAGGGCTGGAAGAACTTAGAATTGGGCACACAATTATTTCTATAGGACAAGAACTGCTGTGGCTGACATGAGAGATGGAATGCACAGTACTCAGGCACAACACAAAGGGGCTGATGGCAAGCCTCACTTTTTGACTCTCTGCCACGACTGAGCCAACATTTCTCCTAGTTCAAGAACAAAGGACTAGGAAAAGAATAAAATCAAGTCAAGTCCATCCAGCACAAGGTAATAAGAACTAATTCCTGCACCATCAGGGTAAAATTCTTTCACTGGAATAGATTTGCTCCAAAACCATACCAATATTACAAAAAAAAACAACTGCTCTGTGTTTTCAATAAGATACCATTGGACATAGCTTTTATTGAATCAAAAAGACTACTTCAAAATAAAATTGCGGTAGCCATGTAGTAACCACCCTTTGATTAATGAAGCAGAGAACAAATTTGAAAAACACTCCTAAAATTCAGAGAAAGCAAATGAAGAGAGGAAAGAGATTGCTCTGCAGAGAGGCCCACAAGGGAAAATAGAATAACAGTTCATTTCACACACACACACACACACAGCTTATACACCATACTTCTTCTTGAAATCTGCACCAGCTGTCAAGCTTGATTGATCTCAAAATATGAGATTTCTACTTATAAAAACTTTCACTCATAAAACCAGAAGATAAAATTATGGCATAAGTGAAGAGACCAACAGTTTAAAAAAGAAGAACCAATCTGAAAATTTTGAGGCAAGTAGTTCCCATTGAAATAGATTGGAGTCAGGAAATAATATATCATACTTCTTGAATATACATACTTATATATTGAATAAAACACAAGCAAATGTAGCAACTGGAAAATATAGAAGTGTTATTGGAAAATGTCATAAATCTTGCCCCTCCCTTTTTTTAAAAACCAAATAAAGACAGTGAATAGCAAGGTATGTAAAAAAAGGAGGGAATATTTTAAAAGAGTGGCTCATGAAATTTTTGTAAATGTCAAGAGAAGATATAAGAAGCAAGGAAGATGGGTTCAATACATCGAACTCTTTTATACCAGAAGTTGAGCACAGAAAACTAGCAAAAATCAGACTTCTTATTAAAAAAGGAAGTGTGAACACATGCATTTAGCAATACTAGAATCCCATTAAAATGACAGTAAAGAAGAGGATGAAAGGTAAACTTGAGGAATTCTCCCAAAATCCAGAGCAAAAAGCCAAAGAGACAGAAAATAAGGGAGAAATATGAGAGAATCAGAAAACCAAACTGGGAGAATGGAGACCAGGAGGTGTTGTGTGTGGTAGGAATGGGGAGGGAGGCTGCTAAGACAACTTCCATGATGGGAATGGAATAAAATAAGCGTGTAATGTAATAAAATAAGCATGTTATTGAAAAAAAAAAGGAGGTTAAATAACTAAGATTTGAAAGTAGATGCCGGTGGAAAATAGAAAAATACAGGAAGGGGGATTGGCTTGTAGGGAGATGGATGTTCTTCATAGCGAACCTGTGGGAATACTTGACTCTTTAAATAACATGTATGTGTAAAACTTTGGTAAAAAGAAAAGCTAAATTTTAAGAAGCCGTAAGGTTCAAAAAGAACAGAGGAACATTTTCCCCAGAAAGATTTTATTCTTCATATTGAAAAGAGCTGACTGTGTGAAGGCAAGATTATTGTTAAAAGAATTGACCTAGGCATAATCAGGGGAAACGATTATCTACAAAGGAAAGAGAAAACTGGGATCAGGGTAATTTTGTTTAATAATTCTGCTGTCCGGGGCGCCTGGGTGGCTCAGTCGTTAAGTGTCTGCCTTCGGCTCAGGTCATGATCCCAGAATCCTGGGATCAAGCCCCGCATCAGGCTCCCTGCTCCACAGGAAGCCTGTTCTCCCTCTCCCACTCCCCGTGCTTGTGTTCCCTCTCTCGCTGTGTGTCTCTCTCTCTCAAATAAATAAATAAAATCTTAAAAAAATAATAATAATTCTGCTGTCCATTTCCTAATAATGTGTGTGTTTTTGTGTGTAGCGTTTGTCTTTGGACAGTAGAATTTACTAAATAAAACTAGTATTTAGGTATTTTTAAAAATATGAATAAAATATGACATACGAAGTCAGGGAGAAAGACCTATAAACTTTTTTTTAATGAAAGAAACTATTAGCAACAGATACACAGATTATAAGAATGAAGGAATACTATTATATTTGAAAACATGCATGAAATTGGTAACACTTTGGAAAAAATACTAAAATTAATGCAAAATAAAACATGAATAGAATAATAAATAAAGATAAAATTTAAAAAATAGAATATCCCTCCAAAATCCCTGGCATGAGTTGCTCTTACTAATTTTTTAAAACTTTCTAAAGAAAAAAAGACCATTAAAATTTCCATAAAATTTGATGAATACAAAGATACTAAAAGCTACACAATTCTAAGCAAATATAAAAGTGTCACAAAATCTAAAGTACATAGGATAAAGACTTATAGAATCAAAATTATGTATAAATATAGATATAAAAATCTCAACTATAATAGTAAATGAAATTCGATAGCTAACTTAAAGACCTGGCCATTATAAACAACAGGGAGTATTTCTGGAAAATAATGACAGATTAGTACTAGAAATTGTAATAATTTCACCACTATGCCAAGTAAGAAAAATCAGACTACTTTATCAAAACTAATATCTAATGAAGAGATATTAGGTAAAATTCAATACCCACTATTCATAAAACATCTTCAAATGGTGTAAATAGAAGCACGTCTCACTCAATGTACAAACGTTTGTTTTAAACCAACAAATACCACCATTGGAAAGGAAACAGGAAAATTATAGTGTTTATAGAAATCCATTGAAAAAAGTATTTGAATTAATTTTTCAAGATCAATAAAATTACTAGATAAAGATATAGAACATTTCATGGGGAAAAAAACCCATTCCCAGTAGAACACAAAATATAAAATCTGAAGATAGAATCTTAATGGGAAATGTGTGTGACCTAGATTGGGAGAGATGGGGGTAGGAGCCTTGAGAATTTCCCTGAGAAATATAAAATAAAACTTGACTAATGGAAAGACTCAGCATGTTTCTCTATGAAAAGTCTAAATATTTTAAGAATGTCAATTTTTTCAATTAACATATTGCATTAAAGCAATTTAAATAAAAATCCCAGTAGGGTTTTCATTGTTGTTGTTGTTTAAACTGGATAAAATTATCGTAAAATTAATTTGGAAGAATAATTGGGGAAAAATATTTTCTAAGTATATTAAAACATAATGTGAGGGTGAAAGAAGCCCTTCCAAAAGCCAGAACATATAGTAAAATTATCAATAATTAAAACAGTCTGGTACTAATTCCAAGATTATCCATCAATAAAGAAAGAAAGATTTCTCAACAACATAGCGGCCTCCACTGTGGTTGCATTTATGCCTCCAGAGAAACAGAACGACTTGGATACATGGGACAGGGAAGCTTCCTTAGTTTGACTTCACTGAGTGGGAACTTCCACACCCTTGGCCAAGTGATTCTCCAACATCCTTCCTCAATGTCAAATTATCAAGCTTCATTTCTACCAGAATAACTTAATACAACTGAAAGTGATACTGAATAGAATGCTCTGACCTGGCTTCATTGATCCACCTCTCTCAGTGCTGCTCCTTACCACGGCAGGGTTTTATCTTCTGAATCCTTTTTATCTTTTTGATCCCCTATCCCATCCCATACCTTTTGACATTTACTAATAAAATAATGTGATAACGGGGTTAACTGTTTATGTGTTTTATATCATGCTATGGGGCAAGATAAATTCTGGAAGAATTAGTTGGCTAAAAAATTTTAGAAAAATTACAAGGATAAAACTGAATGTTCATATGGTAACCTGAAGTGCTGAATTATAAAATGATGGATTAATTACAAAGTAAAAGATCAACAAATATGACTACCTAAAAATCTAAGCTAATATATATCTAAAACATTGTGTGAAAGAAAGGCAAATAACAGGCTAACAAAATATGTTGAAGACAACACAAGATGAATAACTTTATTATAGAGTGAGCCCATAAAACTGATTATTTTAAAGCCCTAATTATATCTCAATAAATATGTAAAGGACATAATACCAGTAAATAAATGTTTATAAAAATATTCAATTTACTGGTGTGAAAGAAATCAAAATTAAGACCAGTTACTGTTATAAAAGTAACAATTTTTTTTAATGGCAATACCAATTGTTGGCAAAGCTTCAGGAAAATTGATATTCTTTATATTGCTAGCAGCAATAAAATTATTACAATGTATTTGTAAAATAATTTGGCACTCTTGATCAAAAGCTGTCAAAATGTTTTTGACGCAGTAATTCCATTTCTGGGAATCTAGCCTATGAAAACACTCTGAAGCCTGGGAAAATATTGACGCATGAAGAAGTCGAGCTCAACATTCTAACTGCAAAAACGTAAAAGTACATACAAAGTAAAAAGCAATGTAATAAATTATGACAAATCCACTGGAATTAAATATTAAGCACCGTTCAAAATCATGGTTATAAAGATTAGGTGGCAACGTGGAAAATATGCATAATTTTAGCTGGTTACAACTCTTAAAAAAACATGACAACAGACACATGGCAATGTACTATAAGGACATGAATACTGATATTAATACTACTACTAATAATAATAATATACTGAGCATCAACTATGCCAGGCACCTTACAAACACAATCTTTAATCTTCACACCAACTCTAGGAGATCAGAGAAGCAGTTAACTAGATAATAAACTAACAAGAGCTGCTAGCTTCTTCCATGAAGTGCAAATGTCCCACCCAGATCACCCATCATGCAGCTGATCCTAGGGTCTCAGCCATCAGTGCTCCCCAAAAACTGCCCTCAGCTGAAGAAAAAAGGTCACTCAAGGTCACACCTCATTCCTATACCCAGTATAGGACGACAGATACTAGTATCTAGTCATTGCAGAGGTATAAAGGTCCAGCTCCCCAGCTTTGAGTGGGAACAATACTGAATGACCACCCCAGCCTTTGAGCTCTTGTGTGGTCAGCTGAGGCCTCTGGTGGGACTGCTCTGTAGCCTCCATTCTCCTTCCACCCCACCCTGCCACCTACCCTTCCCCACAGGCGCTGATCCTCAGAGCATTCTCTGGTAAAATCCCTGCAGTTGTAGGGATCGCTGATCCAGAGCCTGCTTTCTGGGGGATCTCAACCTGCAACAGTTAAGGCCAGGAATTGTCCAAAACAGCAACATCAAGATGGGACTGGGAGCCAGATCAAGGGCACCACTGCCAGGGGTAGGTGGAGCACAGTTTGCGGCGAGCACACACACGCGTGCTACTGTTACAACGTTCACAAGTGGTGAACTGGGGTGGCATACCCGTGGAAGGAGTGCAATAGGCCAAACATTTAGGAGCTATAGGGGAAGTGGACATGTTAAGGACAATAGATTTGGGTGGCAGTTGTGGGGGACAGCTGAGACTTCAGAGGAAGGTAAGGAAATGCTAAGAATGGTGAATCATCAGTTCAAAGCTAAGTGTGAAAACCATTCGGGCTTCCTTGGGGGGGATGGAAAGGTAAAACTGAGGATCAGGACTAAGACCGGGACTTGATCACAAGAGCAGCAGAGCTCCAGAGAAGGTTCAGTTCTACTGAACCATAATTCTACATAGGCAGGTCTACTATGCTAAGGTTAGGGCCCTGACGAGGAAAGGGGGGGACCCTGAAATATATGGCAGATCAATTGGGTTAGTGCAGTAATGTATTTTGATCCCTAGATTCCCCTGACCTGCAGAAGTATCCAGCTCTTCCCTATGAGGGCCAGTGCTTCCCAGCATCATGCCCATATGTTGCAGAGGCCTCTCCCCTCTGAGACAGTACACGCACCCCAACCCCCAGGATCTGCCTCCACTTTCCTTCATGCCCAACAAACAGGATCAAGTCAAAATATAACCCAGGATTTAAAGCTAGAAATGATAGTAAGAAATAAAGAATCTAAAACTAATGATGTAATGTATGGGGATTAACATAAGAATAAAAAAAAAAAAGAAATAAAGAATGACAGTATACGCAGATAAAAGGGACAATAAATCAAGAACATGTAACAGACGGTCTTACTTGGTTCTCTTTGTTTCTCTGAATCTAGATTCCTACTGGCCATTTACTTTCACTGTCCTCTCACCTATCCTATGACTGGCCTCTGGCTCTGTCCTCCATGTCCAACCTGCTGCCCATTTAGTTAAAAGGCACCCTCCCTGCCCCCCCTGGAAAATCAAGTATTTTGGTCAGAATCTTGTGCCCACCCCAAAAGGATGCAGAGCCAGAGTAAAAAGGACAAACTGTGGCACTAAAACTTAGCTCTTTAGCCCGTGACCCTCCTGCAACAATGCTCTGTAGATCTGGTCAGGAATGATAAGTTTTACTGACAAGTCACAATTATGGGATCAAATAGTGCTTGCCTTTTGAAAATTCATTTTCTTACAGACCAACCTAAGGTTGCACCGAAACCACTCAAGTTCGCATTTAAAATAATTTATCATCCATATGTTAACAATAATGGCAATATTTGCTAGACATCTTAATATCAATGTAGTCTGCCTTAACTATTTCAAAGGATCTTTCACCAATTTTTTTTCACTGCTATATGATCCAAATTCAGATGCCCCTCTAGTATTAGAGATTGCATGAAAATATAAAACAAAGAAAAATTAACGAAATATCTAGGGGTGGACTCAGAAGGATGGCTCACAATGATGCTACTTTAAACATCAGGATAACCTGCTATAAGAGGGATGTATTTTAAATAGCTGGTTCCTTCTTATTTTCTAATCTGGCAGCTCCCCTATATGAATTTTGCTTTTAAATTTGTGTTGTTTATTTCTCTCTACTCATGTTTGTGCCCACCCAAAATGACTTAGGTGTTTGCAGCTTTAGACAGTAACTGCATTTAGAAAATGTAGTTGCAAGAGAACAGGTAGCCAAGATTCAGAATGTTCCAATACGGAGCTTGTATATTATGGGATCACTACTACAATCTAGCTTTGTTTTGATGCTGAAATCACTCCTCACTGCTCCAATCAGCTGACAAGAACATCTAGGGGTGAGGGAGGAGAGAGATGGATATGCAGTTGTCACATCAGAGAAGCACCATTGCTATAAAAGTAGCTATCTCATTGACTCCAATGCTAGAGGCCTGAGGTGCATGGTACAACTTCCGCTCTTCACTGTGGTAGCTAAAGAATTGGTGCTGAATATATGGGATCAGCAAAGCAAAATGTGATATATTTTATGCATGTAATGTATCTTATGTAATAAAGGAAATAACCTATTCTTGGCCTCTAAAAAACAGAAAATGGGACGCATCTTAATTCTAAAATAGAGTCTTTAACATGTTCTAATTTTTATTTAAATCAAGAAGCTCGATGTTAATAGTTGATCTTCCAATAAAATCTTTAATGTATCCCTAAAAAATGTTGAAAGCTGTCAATGGAAGAGTAATCATCTAATAGTTCTGCCTATAATTGATTTATTCGTCTTCAATCAAGTTGCACAAACTAATAAAAAATATATAATGACCTACATGTACCTAAAACATAGCCTTGAAATAAGAATGTTATGGGAATAATAAATCAGATATAGTTGAAGATTTTAACGTACTTCTCTCAGAAAGTAATAGATGATGTAGACAATGAATTAAATGTAAAAAATTTTAATAGCACAATTAATAAAAGTTTTACCAAATAGAGACCATGAATTCATTTTTGAGAAAAAAATTACCTGGTTACTGGCTTCAAAGGAAGTTTTCATAAATTCTAAAGCATTAATATTTTACAGTCTACTTCTGTGACCATAATGAGATATCAATTATAAAATGATAGATTTACAAAAACTTCCATATATCTAAAAATGAAGTAACATCATACCTATAGGTTAAAGAAATGATCACATAAGAAATTATGAAACACAGTCATTGATTTTATAGTATTGATTATGTGTTCCTATAAAAGTACTGTGTCATGGAATTTCTAACAATAAAAGTAACAGAACTCAAAGGTAAAATTTTGGTGAAAATCATGGTAGGCAGAATTCAAAGCATGACCCCAAAGATTCCACTATCTAATCTCTGGTATCTGTGCATTTGATGATATACCACTCCCATTATTCAGTTATGTTACATGGACAGCTGACCTTTAAAAAAAAAAAAAAGGAGATTATCCAGGTGTGTCTAACTTAATCATATAAGCCCTCAAAAGGAAAGACTGGTGATATAAAAGGAGGGTATAAGAGGAAGTCAGAGAGACTGGAAGCATGAGAAGGATTACATGAGCCACTGTGGCTTAAAGATGGAGAGGGTCACATGAGAAGGAATGTGGGTGGTCCTAGAAGAAAAGAGCAGACACCAGTTGACAGACAGAAAGGAAATGGAGACCTCACTTCTAAGCAACAAAGAACTTAATTCTGCCAATTACCAATGACCCTCTGCCCCAGAGGAGAACTGAGTCATGGTGGATACCTTGATTTTAGCATAGTGAGACCCTAAGATGAAAATCCAGTCACACCATGCTGGACTTCTGACCTACAAAAACTTTTGTACTGTTTTAAGCCACTACATTTATGGTAGAAAACTAATACACAACACTTTCAAAAACACCTAAGAATAAACCTAACCAAAGAGGCAAAGGATCTGTACTCAGAAAACTATAGAACACTCATGAAAGAAATTGAGCAAGACACAAAGAAATAGAAAAATGTTCCATGCTCATGGATTGGAAGAACAAATACTGTTCAAATGTCTATGCTACCTAGAGCAATCTATACATTCAATGCAACTCCTATCAAAATACCATCAATTTTTTTCACAGAGCTGGAACAAATACAATAAAATACGATTTTAAATAAAATTTGTATGGAACCAGAAAAGACCCCGAATAGCCAAAGGAATGTTGAAAAAGAAAACCAAAGCTGGTGGCATCCTAATCCTGGACTTCAAGTTCTCTTACAAAGCTGTGATCATCAAGACAGTATGGTATTGACACAAAAACAGACACATAGATCAACAGAACAGAATAGAGCCCAGAAATGGACCCTCAATACTATGGTCAACTAATCTTCAACAAAGCCAGGAAGAATATCCAATGGAAAAAAGACAGTCTCTTCAACAAATGCTGTTGGGAAAATTGGACAGCCACATGCAGAAGAATGAAACTGGACCATTTCCTTACACCATACACAAAATAGACTCAAAATGGATGAAAGACCTAAATGTGAGACAGGAATCCATCAAAATCCTAGAGGAGAACACAGGCAGCAACTTCTGTGACCTTGGCCACAGCAACTTCTTGCTAAACATGTCTCCAAAGGCAAGGGAAACAAAGGCAAAAATGTACTATTGGAACTTCATCAAGATGAAAAGCTTTTGTACAGCAAAGGAAACAGTCGACAAAACCAAAAGACACAGACAGAATGGGAGAAGGTATTTGCAAATGTCTTATCATTTGGCTACTATCCAAAATCTATAAAGAACTTACCAACTCAACACCCAAAGAACAAATAATCCAATCCAGAAATGGGCAGAAGACACAGACATTTCTCCAAAGAAGACATACAAATGGCCAACAGACACATGAAAAAATGTTCAACATCACTCTGCCTCAGGGAAATACAAATCAAAACCACAATGAGCTACCACCTCACACCAGTCAGAATGGCTAAAATTAACAAGTCAGGAAATGATAGATGTTGGCAAGGATGCAGAGAAAGGGGAACTCTCTTACACTCTTGGTGGGAATGCAAGCTGGGTGCAGCCACTCTGGAAAACAGTATGGAGGTTCCTCAAAAAGTAGAAAAGAGAGCTACCCTATGACCCAGCAATTGCACTACTAGGGATTTACCCCAAAGATACAAATGTAGTGATCCAAAGGGGCACCTGACCCCCAATGTTTATAGAAGCAATATCCACAATAGCCAAACTATGGAAAGTGCTCAGATGTCCATCAACAGATGAATGAATAAAGAAGATGTGGTAAGGGCACCTGGGTGGCTCAATTGGTTAAGCGACTGCCTTCGGGTCAAGTCATGATCCTGGAGTCCCGGGATCGAGTCCCGCATCGGGCTCCCTGCTCGGCGGGGAGTCTGCTTCTCCCTCTGACCCTCCTCCCTCTCATGCTCTCTGTCTCTCATTCTCTCTCTCTCAAATAAATAAATAAAATCTTTAAAAGAAAAAAAAGAAGATGTGGTAGGGGCTCCTGGGTGGCTCAGTCGGTTAAGTGGCTGCCTTCAGCTCAGGTCATGATCCCGGGGTCCTGGAATCAAGCCCCACATCAGGCTTTCTCCCTCTGCCTGCCTCTCTGCCTACTTGTTCTCTCTCTCTATCTCTCTGTCAAATAAATAAATAAAATATTTTTTAAAAAAAGAAGAAGATGTGGTATATATATACAATGGAATACTACTCAACCATCAAAAAAATGAAATCTTGCCATTTGCAATGACATGGATGGAACTAGAGGGTATTAAGCTAAGCGATATGAGTCAGAGAAAGATAATTATCATATGATCTCACTCATATGTGGAATTTAAGAAACAAAACAGGATCATAGGGGAAGGGAGGGAAAAATAAAATAAGACAAAGTCAGAGAGGGAGACAAACCCTAAGAGTCTTAATCATAGGAAACTGAGGGCTGCTAGAGGGGAGTGGGCTGGGGGGATGGGGTAACTGGGTGATGGACATTAAGGAGGGCACGTGATGTAATGAACACTGGGTATTATATAAGACTGATGAATCACTGAACTCTACCTCTGAAACTAACAATATATTATATGTTAATTGAATTTAAATTTAAAAAGAACATGTACAATTTTATGTAACACACCAAAAATATTTCAAAAATTGCTACCCAGTTTTAAACATCTTAAATACCTAATAAATAAATACTATAATAAATATAACATGTGCTTTCTTTAATTTTTGTCTACAGAATTCCATATATCTTCATTAAATTATATCTGTTAGTTTTGTTATTCAAGCCATCTGCATCTTTGCTATTCTTTCCGTATGTCTGATGTATCAATAAACAAAAGAGGTGAGTTGAAATTCCCCACTATGATGGGGGCTTTATCAATTTATCCCTATAGCTTTATCAAGTTTTGCTTTATATATTTTAAGGCTATTTTATTAATTGCATAAATGTTTGGAATTGTTATATTTTCTTGGTGAATTTTATAGTGACCCTTTCAAACTGCAAGGTTGTTTATTTTGTTTAAAACCTACTTTTTCTTCTACTGATATATCAATTTTCTTTTGGTTAATATTTACATAATATATCATTTCTCATCCTTGTACTTCAATTGTATATTTCACTATGATTTAGTCTGTTATAAATAACATAAAACTGATTCTTAAAATCTATTATGGCAATCTCTGTCTTTGAGAATTACTTTATATTTATAGCAAGTATTTATATATGAGGATTAATGCTAAAATTTAATTTCTAATTTTAATTTATTAAACATTTTCTGTGTTCTTTTAATCTCCTCTCTTGCCCTTTTTTTAAAAATTGATCTATGGCTCCCCCTTAGCAAAACAAAAACTTCATCTGGCTCTCCTATCCCTTGGTTTCTCTACTTACTCACACGCTCCATTCCAAACTCTCATGTTAATACTCTGTAGAATTTTAATTCTAAGTTATCCAGCATATGCTTTCTCTTTTTCTTTCTCTTAGTTTTAACTTTAGAGACCAAAAATACCAAACCTTTGTCAAATATTTAGTTATCCTCACTACCCTTTCATCAAGATGAAAAGTTTTATATATATAAAAGTTATATATATATATATATATATATATATATATAAGCATCTATTGGATTTATTTATTTATTTGACTACCTTCTTCAAAATTATTATCAAATATACCACTTGAAAATATATTCTCCCATTCAGTAGGTTGCCTTTTCATTTTGTTGGGGGGGATGATAGTTTCATTCACTACACTTTGTGTAGTCCCAGTAATTTATTTTTGCTTTTGTTTCCCTTGCCCCAGGAGACATATCTGGAAAAATGTTGCTAAGGCCAAGGTCAAAGAACTTACTGCCTGTTTTCTTTTATAATTTTTAGGGTTTCAAGTCCCACATTTAGGCATTTAATCCATTTTGAGTTTATTTTTGTATACAGTGTAACAAAGTGGTCCAGTTTCATTCTTTTGCATGTCGCTATCCAGTTTTTCCAACATTTACTGAAGAGACTGTCTTTTCTCCATTATATATTCTTTCCTCCTTTATTGTAGATCACCAACCCCTCCCCCCACAAATACTCTGATTAAAAATGGGTGACTCAGTTGCTTAAGCATCTGACTCTTGATCTCAGCTCAGGTCTTGATCTCAGGGTGGTGAGTTCAAGCCCTGCATTGAGCTCCATGCTGGGCATGGAGCCTACTTAAAAAAATTTTTTAAATTAAAATTAAAAATGGGCAGAAGATCTGAATAGACATTTTTTTCAAAGACATACAGATTGCCAACAGATGTATGAAAAGATGCTAAACATCACTTATCACCAGGAAAATGCAAATCAATCCCACAATGAGATATCGCCTTACACCTGTCAGAATAGCTAGAATCAAAAAGACAAGAAATAACAAGTGTTGGTGAGGATGTGGAGAAAAAGAAACCCTGGTGCACTGTTGGTGGGGAATTGGTGCAACAACTGTGGGAAACAATATGGAGGTTCCTCAAAAAATTAAACACAGAAATACTGTATGATCCAGTAATTCCACTACTGGGTATTTACTCAAAGAAAACTAAAACAAAATAAAACAAAACAAAAAAAACCCATTGATTTGAAAAGATAAATGCACTACTATGCTTACTGTAGCATTATTTACAATAGCCAAGATATGGAAGCAACCCAAGTGTCCATCAGTAATAGATGAATGGATAAAGATGCAGGACACACACACACACACACACACAAATATTACCCAACCATAAAAAAGATCTTGCCATTTACAACAACATGGATGGGCCTAGAGGGTATTATATACTAAGTGAAGTAAGTCAGACAGAGAAAGACAAGTACCATATGTTTTACTTATATGTGGGATCCAAAAAACCAAGCAAAGAAAAGCAGGCTTTTAAATGCAGAGAACAAACTGATGATTGCCAGAAGCGAGACTGGTAGGGGGATGGGTAAAATAAATAAAAGGGATTAATAAACACAAACTTCCAGTTATAAAATAAAGAAGTCACAGAGATGAAAAGTGTATCATAGGGAATATAGTCAATAACATTATAATAACATTGTTTAGTGACAGATGGTGACTACACTTATCATAGTAAGCACTGAGTATAGAATTGCTGAATCAATATGCTGTACACCTGAAACTAACATAATATTGTATGTTAATTATATTTCAATAAAATATTTTAACGTGGATATTTGTATTTGAAACCATATGCAGCCTTGTAGACCTGCAAATACTATTCTTATGTGTTCATATTTGAATGATAATATGGCTGGATATAAAATTTTAGGTTTAAAATACTATGGGTCCTTGTAAGAGAAAGGATAGGAGATTTGACATATAGAGACACAGCGGGAAAGTCTATGGGAAGATGAAGGCAGAGATTGGACACATGCAGCCCCAAACCAAGCAACAGCAAGGACTGTCGACAATCAAAAGCTATGAAAAAGGCATGGAAAGAATTCTTCCTCTGAGCCTCAAAAAGGAAACAATCCTACCCACACACTGATTTCAGACTTCTGACTTCCACAACTGTAAGAAATTTCTGGGTTTTTTTGGAGCCGTGCACTTGTGGTACTTTGTTATAGCAGTCATAGGGAACCAATACATAGGGGTTTATTATTTCTTCCTGTGAGAACAGATCCCATTTTCCTGGCTCTTAATATGCTGAGTAATTCTGAATTGTATTCTAGACAATGTAAATATCAAGTGGTAAAACCCCTAATTATGCGACATCTCTTCAAAGACTGTTGACATTTTTGTTTTAGTAAATAATTTTCTTGGTTAGACTCAGACTGAAACTGTCACAATTGAGGTGGGGAACATTCAGACTTCAGTTCAATTCTTGGCTTTAGCTGCATTATGTTTCCAATTAGTTTCAAGCATTCATGATTTAGAGATTAGTCAGGAACTTGGGCTGTGTTTAAACACAGAATTTGGAGTTCCTCTTCTCTAGCTCTTTCCTTTTCAGGATTTCCCCCTCCTACACTGGCATCCCTGATTGACCTGGGCACCTTCCCCTAGTTCCTCTGTCCAAAAATTCAGAGGGCTTTGTATGAAAGTTTTAGCTGCCACTGAGCCACAGACTTATCTCATGGGAGTTGCTTGCTTCAAGGTTCAATTCACCTTCAAAATCTGCCTACTTCATTTCAGTTTCCAAAGCCCTCAAGGAATTTCTTGGCATTTTGTCTAGAATTTATAGCTTTTCTTTATGGGATAACTGGCTTGTTAGATGTCTGCTTCTCCAAGTCAAAGCCTTCAAAATCAGTGTGCTAGTGATCCCAATGTACAAGGTAGACAGCCTGTATGCTAAGGTTTAATCTATGATTGACTTCAGGGGTAGGAGAGAGTAGCCCATGTCAACTAGCCACGTAGGCAAGAACTAGAAACCAAGCTAGACCCTGGGCTCATTTTAATTTGTCTCTGATTCCAGAGCTGAAGCTCTTAGAGACTCTCTCACAATTGGTTGAAGTCGAAAGTAACTTCTGTTTTAGGTTTAGTAGTTGTGTAAATACTGGATTCTTTTTAGAAACTAGGACTCAAGATTCTGTTTTCCTCCTTTTAACACCAGTTTTGTCTTAATACTAATTTCTAAAGTAATAGGAATCATACATTTATACCTTTATATTCAGAGCTCTATCATACCCATCCATCAAAAAAAAAAAAAAAAAGCCAACTTGTGCCTTTCACAAGCAGATAGTCCTCTCTGAATATCAGAAATCTGTATTCACAACTATGCCATTCAGGGCATTTATGACCAATATGGTGTGTGATAATGTTAAACTAGTTCAGGCTGCATTTATCAAATGGCTGGTAGTAATTAATAACCTCCATGTGAAATCTCATTTTTTTAAAATAGCAGAAAGAATTTTTCCCAGATCCCCTAGAGGCAACTTCATCAACCATTATTTCCTTTGTCACTTATAAAGGAAAATAGTGAGCCCAGGCAAACTCCAATTTGAATCTGTTCATCTCGGCCCCTGCCTTGCATTAGAATTGAAAACGTAATTTCCAACCCTTCTTCACAAATGGAATTGTTGTTATTATTCAGTTTTCCATATGTGAGAAGCTGTCACCTCTGTCAGCTTCAGCGCATCTCCATTTGTGACTCCAAAACCAGACTCACAGGTCTGAACACATACTGTGCATCTCAAGTGAAAAGGTAATTTCTCTCCTAACGCATCAAGAGCCCTACTGATAAAAGCCAAGTCCCTGGTTTGAATATTTGTTCCCATCATCTCCTAATAACATATTAATGCATCTAATGCCCTCCACATATGCCAGACATCTCTACTCCTTGGATAGTTCCTGACAGGGGATCCAGGAACTGTTATTACCTTGTGCCAGAAGGATGCTACTTAGGGCAAGATTATATTTGATTCTCAGTCCTGCTTCATGGAAACTAGCCTCTGGCTGCTATGGTCTTGCTAAGACACCTCCTCTCTCCGTAACTATGAGCATGACCCAGTCCTTTCCTACAGAGAACAAAGTTCATAACTCTGTAGTTCCTATCTCTCCGGAGACTGACCAGCCAGAATAGATCTGATATTAGAAACAGTCTGAGACCCAAGAGGTAACTTCAGAGGTGGGCATGAAGTTGTTAAAGGTATCCCACTCAAAGGACATCAGCTAATAATCATCCTAAGCATAATGGGTCAAAACAAAACACTGTAAGCATTTCCAAATTCCAGGAGTAAAAAAATTTATCTCAGGAGTGAAGATAATTTTTGAAGGTCAGAGGTTTGCAGTGGGTTTTCTGCAAAGGGGAGAAACTGAAGCGAAGAAGAACTGAACTGATCTGCATGATAAAGCAGGTCCTTTGAGGGAGAAGCTATTGCACTATAAATTGAGTTGAGGTTTCCCTGAGATATCAGAAAGAGGGAGTGTCAGAGGGAGGCAGAATTTAAGTAAGAGAGAAAATGAGAGGGAGGATTCTGATCTGAATGAATTAAAGAATGGGCCCTTAATATCATGGAGGGAGGCAGGGCTTAATGGCAGGCCCAGGAGGGGCTTCCCGTGATGGCGCATGCCCAGTGATGGGCTTAGGGGCAAGAATATTTGGTTTTCTTCTGTTCTTATCCCCCTAGCCAACCCCAGTCCTCAGTCAAGTATGTGAAACACAAGTATTGAGATACAGTGGGAAAGCTGATGTCCATACTTAAGGCAATGAGGGATGGGGAAGGCAGTCTTGCTGTTGCTATCCATCTCCTGTGGCTAGCATAAAGTGGCAGCAAAGTATCCAGAGGGGGTCTCTGGTAGATTAGTGAGTGCTGGGAGTTGAAAAATGACAAGGAGAAAACAAACCACCCTTCTCTCAATATACCAGAAAGTCAAACCTCGATCCTCCTGTAATATGTCTGGGACACACGCAGGTAATGATAACTAGTTATAGGGAATCCAGTTTGTGAGCAAGGATGTGTCATGGGTAGGGAAACATGGCACACAAAAAATCTGAGATCAAGCATGGAATCTCACATGCATATCCCCTAATTAATCACCTGGTGTTGCAGTATTTTTATGGGCTCAGCTATTGGTAAAATTTGACCTTGCCCTGGGTTCATATTAAAGGTGCTTCTCTCATAATAGGCAATGTTCTCTTGATTTGTGTATGGAGTACTTTCTTACCCAGAAAAGATCTAGCTAAGGCCAAAAATTTCATCCTTCTACATTGCAAGGTCCCTAGCCATCAAATTCATTGAATGCAAATACTGAAGCACCCATTGCAACCCTGAGATTATTGAATCAATTCCAAAGAAGCCCCTCCAAGCAATCAGTATAGAGAAACAACCTTTTGTTTCTCATCAAAGACTGTCTGAACCTAAGACAGACATAGCAGAGCCAGATGTTCTAAGAAATTGCAAGTATCGTCAGATAATGACGATCTTAATTTGCTTAAAAATTAGAAGAGAATTTGATTTTAGCCATCCTGACAGGTGTAAGGTGATACCTCATTGTGGTATTGATTTGCATTTCCCTGGTGACTAGTGATGAGCATCTTTACACGTGTCTGTTGGCCATCTGTATGTCTTCTTTGGAAAAATGTCTATCCAGGTGCTCTGTTTATTTTTTAATTCTTTTTTTTTGGTTGTATAACTTCTTTATATATTTTGGATATTAGCCTCCTATCAGATACATCACTTGTAAATACCTTCTCCCAATGGCTAAAATAAAAAAAGTCAAGAAATAACAAGTATGGGTGAAAATGTGGAAAAAAAGGAACCCTTGCACACTGTTAGTGGGCATGCAAATTGGTATAGCCACTGTGGAAAACAGTATGGAGTTTCCTCAAAAAATTAAAAATAGAAATACTGTATGATCCAATAACTTCACTGCTGGGTATTTACCCAAAGAAAATGAAAACATTAATTCAAAAGGGAAAATACACCTCTGTGTTTATTGCAGCATTATTTACAATAGTCAAAATACAGGAGAAACCTAAGAGTCCACTGATAGATGAATGGATAAGGAAGATGTGGTGTGTGTGTGTGTGTGTGTGTTTAAATGTATATATAATGGAATATTACACCGCTATAAAAAAGGAAGAGATAATGCTATTTGTGACAGCATGGATGGATCTAGAGGGTATTATGCTAAGGGAAATAAGTCAGACTGAAAAAGATAAATACTGTATGATTTCACTCATATGTGGAATCTAAAAATAAATAAATAAACAAAAAGCAAAATCAGATTTGTAAACACAAAGAACAAACTGATAGTTGCCAGAGGGAAGGGGAGTGGGGGATGGAATGAATAAGTCACAGGAATAAAAGGCACAACATAAAGAATACAGTCAATGACATTGTAATAGCATTGTATGGTAACAGATAATAGGTACACTCATGGAGAGCATAGCATAATGTTTAAACTTGTTGAATCACTATGTTGTACACCTGATACTAATGTAGCATTGTGTGTTAAATCACTCAGATAAAATTGTTTTTAATTAGAAGAGAATTAATGTTTGTTGAAGTCCTACTTTGGGCCAAGCTAAGTTAGACATTTTCACATACATGTGATCACCCAATCCTATAATTCCCCTGAAAAGTAGGCATTATGAAGAAACAGGAGCTTAAACCAGATTGGGATCATGTTGGCCCCTGGTCTAACACCAAAGCCCATGACCTTTCCACACTGACATCCTGCCTCAGAAGGTGCACATGTCACAAAGACACAGCTCAATGACTCTTTGCAGGATACCCTGGTATCTCTGCATGCCATGGAATATTCCAGTGATCCCAAGCTGAAGGTTACAACCTATTTGTGCATCATGACTTCAGTTTAGTGGGTCTTAACCAACATTTAAAAAGTGGAATAGAGGAATGAATAGGAATAGAATAGAAAAGAGGACAGTACATTGCACAAAGTACAGATAAGTACTAATTTGTGAAAAAAAAGTAAATTTATGCCTCACATATATGTATGAATTGCATCATTACACAAAATATGCTTTTTAATGTGAGTTTTGTTCAAAAACATTTGAAAAATAGTAATATAAATTAAGATAGGAATTACTGAATAAAAGCATCTTAGGAAATTTTATTGGCTTCATGGTGTTCCTTATGCAGTGGGAGTCAGGAAATATGCTAAACCAACCTGATTCACAGAGAGAGCATTCAAAAAAGAATGTCTCTGGCCACAATTCCCACAACATCCTACTCTTCACATTACTGGTTCTAACCTGTGAACCCATCATCATCACCCCTACTTCCATGAGGGGGAAGGAAGAGTAGGTAGGCGGATCTCATGAATAAAGAGGCCACTGCTGGACCTAGGAGGCTCTGACTTCACCTTCTCCCTTGGCCATAGGTGTCCTCATAGACCTCTGCCTATGATACACCTGGCCCTCTGATACTCCAAATGGGCCACAACCCACAGGCCTAACCTCAAAATTCCTTAAAGCCTAACACATTTATGTACCACATAGGAAGAAATCAGATACTCCCCCCCCCTTTCTCACCAATGACCTCATTGGCAGCCACTGGGAGATATTTAGCAGAGGTATCCCAGCTCTGTCTGGACTAGCCAGAAGTATTTCACAGTGTTTGTCCTGTCAATGCCTTCCTGCTTTGAGACACTGTTTAGCAATGACTGGGGAGGGGAACAGCTTTGGAACATGTTCTACCTCCCTCAAAATTTATCATTAATTCTGCTTTAATATGACATATCTATATGCTTTTATAACTACAGGGAACATTTGCCTTCCATCCCTTCTACTCTCCCCACTCTTGAGGCATCTCTGAGCAAGCTTCTTGGCAGTATATGATATGGACAGAAAACAGAGGAAATGATCCTTGCTCAGAGCAGTAATTCCTCACCATTATACACAGCTTTATAATTAGCAAAACACATTCAATGCCTTATCTCAATTAATCATCTGTATAGTAGGCATTAACCTAACTCTTAGAATTGTCAGAACCTCAGAGATCACAGAGGCTAAGTGCCTTGCCCATGCTCACACAGCCTGTGTGTGCCAAAGTCAGAACTGAAGCCTGACACTGCGAATTCTAAATGCCGAGCTCTGACTAGAGCCAGCAGGGCTCATGGCAGATAAGCCCTCCATTCTGGGACCTTAATAATAACAATAACAATCCCCAACATGATACCTAGTATACACTGGGTTCTGCTCTGTGTTGAGCACGTTCCTAATTTGTTTTCTACAGCAACCATTTCAGTTAGGGAGTCTTGTTTTGCCCATTTTGTAGATGAATTAATGGAAGCTTAGAAATAGTAAGTACACCGATCTGAGACCCCTTGGCTAGGAAGGAGCCATCTAGAACTTGAGCTGGGTGGATTTCTGTGTTACATCATCTCACATGCAGTAAGAACAGTCTCCGGATACTCAGAATGGAGTAAATAGCCATTTCTGGGCTATGTTTTAAATTTCCCCTGAGTCTCCGTGTATTAGTTTGTCAAGGGCTGCCATAACAAAAGACCTCAGACTGGGCTTAAACACCAGAAATTTATTTTCTCACAGTTTTGGAGGCTAGAAATCTGAGATCAAGGTGTCAGCAAATTTGGTTTCTCCTGAAGCCTCTCTCTTTGGCTATATTCTCCCTGTGTCTTCACATGCATATGCTTCATGCATATGTATCCTTGGTATCTCTCCCTCTTCTGGTAAGGACACCACTCCGCTCGGATTAGGGAACCCCTCACAATTTCATTTAACCTTAATTACTTCCGGAAAGGCTCTGTCTCCAAATACATTCACATTGAAGGTTAGGAATTAAACATACGAATTCTGGTCCACAACACTCAGTTTCCTGATGGCAACAATGGGGACACTACTGTACCCCTCACCCACACTCTTCTAACTATTGAGAGGATCAAGTAAGAGGGTGAACAGAAATCATCTGGCACAGTGCCCAGCTTAGGGCAAGTGCCTGAGCAATGATGGTTTGCTCCCACCCTGCCCTCCAAGTAGGGTAGTGAGCAGAGGATGGAGGACTGAAAAAAGGTGCTAATGCATCATCACTCAGAAACCAGAGTCTTGCTGGTGTCGGGGGAATAACAAGTTCTTGAGAGTAAGAAAGCAACTTGCTGTTCGTTATGCTTCCAATTGCCACAGTTGGCATATTATATTAAAGACACTTAAGAGTCAGAGAGAAGAAAGCTGCTTTGCAGGCATAAAGAACTTTATGGAAATGGAGATTTTAGCATGCTTCATGTTGATTGACAGGATGTCTTCTCCTTAAGTGAGAGCCTGTCAGGCACCATATTGTTAAGAGCTTATCAAATTTGTACACAGGATATTCTTTATTGCATCATTCCATCAGAGCCTTGCAATGTTCGTGTAAAATCAAATGAAGAGTCATGCAAAATGCTGGGCACTAGGTGACAAGCTCTCCATTGTCAGATGGGGACAAGTCTCATCTTTTTAGAGATCAATGACTAAATGACCTGCACTATGAAAATGTCACAAACCAAATAAAACAGAACCTTTTCTTGGGTTCTAATGCTTGTCTGGTTGCCCCTCATCTCCGTTTTAAAAATACAAGTACAAAGCAAAGACGGATGCCAGTGACAGTGGACACGTTAAATAGGTGCTCGTAGGTGACCAAGAGCAACTCATGGGGAAGGGAGGTGCAGGGAGAACATGAGCCAGGGTTCTAGCATGAGTTCAGCCACTGACCCCATGTGCCCTTGAACTCTCCATCCTGCAAAATGAGGTGGTACACTGAATGATCTCCAAGGTCCACCCAACCTGGACTGTTCAAATGATGCTAAGAAGGTCACTCTCCCCACATGCAGGCCTCTCCCCTTCCCTCTTCTCTGTCTACATCCACCTCATCTCCTTTGTCTACTCCCTGTGGTTCTCAAGTCTGCCCCTTCAGCCCTGACCTCTCTTTTCAGCATCTGTCCCATGTCTCCTGGGGGACCTTCAGTAATTCCCATTGTCACTGAAACTCAAGATGTTTAGAAATGGACTTGGGTCTGTTTCTGCAATCTGTTTACTCATTCTGACTTGCCCAATTCTGTCCCAGAACAGAGGGAAGACCATAGGCCCTGGAATCAGATCTGAGTGTGAAACCTGTCCAGTACTCTGGTTTCTTCTTTCATTCCCAAGGATTGCTTTGGGGTTTCCCCTGTGCCAGGATGTTTTGAAGATACACAGATGAATAAGATACCCCCATCCTTCAAGGAGCTCCACGTCCAGCTGTGGGACACTGAGAAGAATAACCAACCTCTCTGAGGCAGGATATCTCACATTTTAAATGGGAAAACACCCACCTCTTAGGGCTGCTGTGAGCTTACCAGCTAAGTTAAGCACTGTGTTCCTTTTTGGCGTTTTTGCTCCCTTACCAGCCCACACGGATTTCTCCCTCTGCTCCCAGGGTTGCAAGGCCTGACTGCTCTCTGGCATGGCCACACACTGCCTGGCCTGCACTCCTTGGACAAAGGCTGTCTTATCTCTCTAGCTCTCTCACAGTTCCTAACATACATCAGGTGTCCAGGCAAGCATTAGAGTTACTGTGCTGTAAGGCTGACAAACTTCAGGCTAGAGAGCTTTTGAGCTCCCCGAGGACAGAGAATTTGTCTTTCTCCTCTGGCCTCAGGGCAAAGCACAAAGCCCAACACATAGTAGGTTCTCAAAAAATAATAATTTTCATCATACCATAGAGAAGGCAAGGCCCCCGATGCTCACAATTCTTCACTGAAATACAGGAACCCTCATCTCCCTCTTGCATGTGTCAAGGAAAATTAACAACATGATTTGGATGAACAACAGGGAAGCCAGCACAATTTCCCCTGACTTCCCCATCACAATTAGTAATAGACTCGTTCTCTCATTTCTCCCTCCCTTATCTTTTCATTGTTCACTAAAGAATGAAATGTGCTGATGAAAACTCACAAAAGGTGCTGAAGCCAACTGAAAAGGCAAAGAGGAAAAAAAAGGATTTTTAGGAAAGAGGAAAGTACAATAGTAGGAATAATAAACCAAGGCACCAGGAAAATCTCTGCCAGGTGGCCACAAACGGTTTTCTATTTCTGTCCTTGTCAAGTGCATCGTAGGATGAGACCATGCACAAATACTTTCTCTCTGACAAGAGACACTTTTGTGCACTGAGTCCTTCATTAGTTCTGTTATATCAGGTGAGCTCCTGTTCCTCTGAGCAGTTTTATTAGCACTCTCGATCCTCAAAACCCTTAAACCAAGTCACCATCACACTGATCATTATTAGCATTGCTCAAAGTACACGTTCTAAAAACTCATATTAAAAATGCCCTGATTCATTTCCAACTAAAGAGTTTTTAGCCCAAGGAACTTGGCACATCTGTTTTAGAAATCAGTCATCTATGAAAGGCTTTTCTCTTCTGTACATTCTGTAGGCAGAGAGCAATAACCCAGCAGGCTTTCCTTTATCTTTGGAAAAAGGAGTCAAATTCCATTTATAAAGGAATCCTTAAAATAACTTGGAGAAACATCTGGCTCTCATGAGTGGTCCAGGTCAGGATGGCAGTCACCAATTAGTTAACCATAGGAAAACAGATGGATTCAAGTGCCAAAGCTGTGCTAGGTGTCCTTGCCCCCAGGTTAATGATCATATTCCCTCCTCCCCCTCACTGGGAATATGGCAGGGGCAGGGGGGAATCTGATATGAACAATACAAGACCAGGTGATCACAGTGGAGGAGATGGTATGCCAGCTTGGACCTGACAAGCTGGGTAGGAACTGGATAGAAGGAGGGAGAAGGGAAGGCATGAGTGAGGTCAGAATGCAAACAAGGGCCGAAGGTACTCTTCGTTCATCCAACTGACCTTCTACTAGATGCCTTTGTGGGCAGGTCCAGAGCCAAGAGGACAGAGGCAGATTAGCCATGACACGAATGAAGGTTAAGGTCATATAACTTTATAAAATTGGCAAAAAGTAGTTTAACTTCATTTGGTTTAGTGCTGTCTCTTACCAATCCAATTTTCCCTCCATTGTCTTTCCCCTTCGGAGTCAGCGGCCATTAGAATGGCCTTGAACATTTGGGAGATAGGACTTTTGGGAAGATGAGTTGGGGAAACATTTCGTTTAGCTTTAGTGGAATGTATTTATGTAGAACATGATAACTTCCGAGTATAATTAAGTTACTGCTAGCCATTCTGGCTTCCAGAAACATTCCTAATACAATCCATTCAAAGAGCACTGAAGGTGAGCCAATGAACAGCAAAAAGTGAAATGCCCTGAAATCTTACTTCTTATAGGGGGAAAAAAAAAAAAAACCTGATTGGTGTTTGCCCAAACTTGACAAAAATCCTAAGAATTTACATGAAATTACCAATAACAAGTTGTGAAGCTGAATGATACTATCCTAAATCATGAGTAATAAAAATCAATTTCAATCAACTATGAGAGAGAAAACAGTGGATAGTCTATTTTCTCAATAAGCAATATTACAAAATCATTGTAAGAGGAAAAAGTGATCAGAGTGTGAAACAAAAATGTACAAATAAAGAGGCTTATCTACTGATTCACTGATTAAAACAATGAACAATTTCCCCAAAGTTTGTGACATTTGTGGTATCTGTCAGCTTTTTAACCTTTGTCATTTGTTATGATTCCTTTTCTCATTCTAAATGGATAATTTTATGTCTAATTTTGAATTCTTTTTCCTAAAGTAGATCCCCTAGGATCAACAGAATAACACATGATATGTTATTTAAAAAGCGTGTAAAGGAACAGTAAGGGCCCAGAGGAAAGCTCTCCTAAGTCAGCCTGAGGTGCTGGAAAAGAGGACACACGGGGAGAGAAAGGACAGCATTTGGGCAGGTGTTCCCAAAGATGGCAGAGCTCAGTATGGAATAGTGGGTAGAAGGAGGCAAGGTGGCCCACAGCAGATGGCCTGGGGCCTTCTGATGGCCCAGGTGGATGGTTGGGTCGTTCCCATGTAACTGAGGCCCTTTGAATCCTGCAGCTTCTACCCACGTTTTCATGTCTTACCATATTCTGTATTTACCAAAGAGCATGTTTTCACTTGCCAAAAATTTAAAAATAAATGTAACCACTTTTTATATTAGTAGCAACCATGGAACCAATATATACTGTTCTGGTATTTGCTCCATTATTAACATTCATGAAGTGAGACTATTTTTCCTCACAGACCTCCAGCACAGACCTTCTATGCATCCTCAAATGGGATCCTGCTCATTACTGTCTATGCCCTCCTGAGGAAGGACAAAGGGACTGCCCATCCACCCACCCCCCAGAGTAATAACTAGCTCCCTCACGAACATGTTGCTATTGGTTCACTTACCTTTTTCCATAGTATACACAAAAAGGAAATTAAACAAGGAGAAAGTGGATGATTGTATATTGGCAAACATTTCCTTTATAGAAGGACCCTAGACTGTGCCTCTAAAAATGAAAAAAGAACATTTCTTGTGTATGTGCCATGTGCTGCCCATTATGCTAGCCACCTTACAGACATTATCATATTTATTTCTCATTCCAACCAGTGCAATAAATGTCATTATCCCTGAGAAGTTAATTAACTTGCCTAAGATCACATAGCTTGCCAGAAGTGACTGGCCTTGTCTGACCTGAAATTCCGTTCATTTCAGTACATCCTTGCCTCCCCAGCCTCCCCTTTTGGGTTTCTCTACCTCCAAGTGGTTGAACTTAGTAAAACAGTGTCACACTTTGGGTAAAAAAAAAAAAAAAAAATCAAAAATCACTTTTCAGTGAATAATCTCAAAAACGCAGGGTAAATGGATTTCTAAAATGGTTACTTGTCTTTCTCATTGGCCTACTCTTAGTGAAGCCAAGTCTTTGAGTTGATCTTCCGTTGCAAGTATGGAGGAAAACCTAATTTTAAATCAGCATTTGGCCAAGAACAAGACTACCTTTTCAAGGTTTACCCAACACTCAGTGTTGACGAGCCATCCTTTAAAGAGAGAGGGAATGGCAGGGTTGAGAGATTCTAAACCAGGCACCACAAAGGCTCCTATTGAAAAAGAAGAACAGAATTCCCTGCCTCCCGCGGCAGATGCCATTCACTCCAGGGACTGGATGTCAGCACAAGCCCAAGCAGATTTCATTCATCCTTGTCCAACCCCAGGGAACCAGGGCGCTTTATTTGAGGCAGAATTTTCAAAGTGTCCACCATCCCCCTCCTTGCCATCTCCCTCCAGCCAGGTGGCCAGCTGATTCTGATTGATCCCAACGTGTTTCTTCTCAGGGCTGATTTTTACAAGCCTGTGAGGAGTCTCAGGTGTGCGCTTCTCCCCCTAGCACTTCTAACAAACCGGGTCCTCACGCTTGCAATAAAGCCTGCTTCAAGAGACTCTCCCTGGCTAGCCATGCAGCCCTTCAGCAGGTGATCCCTCTCTTTAGGGGCTTTCAAAACTTCAGGATCTAAAAATCAGACGCTTGGAATGACAGCACATGACATGACCCTGGAGAAAATGTGCTTCCCTTTTTTGTGGGGTGTCTGCTGTTTTAGAATTCTCAGAGGGACACTGTCCTGGCTAAAGGAATCTTCAGGGGATGAAAGCAAGGAAGATGGAACCAAGAGATTTCATTATCATCACTGGCAAGGGGTTTGGGTTCGGGGTGGGGGGGTCTTGCCTGGGAGGGCCCCTGCTGTCCTGGGTGCCATAATTCTAGAGATTTAACAGCCAGAGCAGACCTGCTGTGATGGGAAGCCAGGATGATCAAGGGTAGGCAGCCTCTGCAGTGTTAGGAAAGCTTTCAAACGATACAGCTTCCTCAGCCTGAAAAGACCAGAACTCAGAAACAATCCAATCAAAGTCTCCGAAGATAACGATGAAGGGAAGTGAGAAGTTGTACATGGCCTTGTTCAGCTAACCCTACACATGAGGACTGGGGAGCAGGCTCCAAATTGGAAGGAAGCCATTTGGGAACAATTGAAAGGAAATATAACCTCACACAGCAGGCAGGAAACTTAGGGGACTTACCAGCCCTGGAGGTGGTATAGGCCACTTATAAATAGACTCAAAGCACGTTTAGAGGCATTTGTGAAATAAGAGATTCACTGTGGATCACTGAGGGGAAGGCAAGGTGTTTGACTGGGGTTTGCCATAATCGTTTGAAATTGACCTAATGTGCAGTTACTAAACTTTTTGCCCCGTGGCACACAAGATGGATGACATTTACAAACACAGCACATACTCTCATGGTATCTCCAAATTTCGGCTCCTGGCATAGACGAAATATGAGTCAAACCTCCACCCCTTTATCATTTCTCAAGCAATGATACTAGAAAGCATGTGAATCAGAATAACAAGTATGGCTGAACCTGAAATTTTTTGGAGCACGGATTATTTGCAAATTTCACTTTAAGAATTCCACAGGCTTCGGGCGCCTGGGTGGCTCAGTCGGTTAAGTGACTGCCTTCGGCTCAGGTCATGATCCTGGAGTCCCGGGATCGAGTCCCGCATCGGGCTCCCTGCTCGGCGGGGAGTCTGCTTCTCCCTCTGCCCCTCCTCCCTCTCGTGCTCTCTGTCTCTCATTCTCTCTCGCAAATAAATAAATAAAATCTTTAAAAAAAAAAAAAAGAATTCCACAGGCTTCTCATAGGCACGTTCTAACTCATGCAGCCATGGCTTCAGAGCATGGTAAGATCTCAGTGATGAAACCTCAAGAATAGGGGAGTAGACTGGGTCTGGAGCAAGACTGGGATGCTCTCGGAGGAAAGGAAACATGGCTGTGGCTTTTAGTATTGTTAAACTAACACACAGTACAGTGCCCACAAATATTTATTTAATTTATTAATTACCCAGTAACAGTAGTCTCTCTCACTTGCCAACCTAAGCCCACCCAAGGGATGCACAAGCAGTGTCAATCATAGGAAGAATGCCACTGAAGTTCTGCTGCCAAGAGCCAAGGAACTACCAGGATTTGGGAGAAAGGCTGGAACAATCCCTCCCTAGCACCTTCAGAGGGAACATGGCCATGCCAGCATCTTGATCTTGGACTTCTGGCCTCAAGATGTATGAAACAATAAATTTCTGTTGTATAAGCCGCTCACTTGGTGGTACACTGTTTTGTTTTTTTATGATTTATTTATTTGAGAGAGAGAGCGCGCACGTGCAAGTGAGGGGTGGGGGGGGTGCAGAGGGAAAGAATCTCAAGCAGACTGACTGCTCAGCATGGAGCCCGACTTGGAGCTCTATCTCACAATCCTGAGATCAGGACCTGAGCTGAAATCACAAGCCCGATGCTCAACGGACTGCGCCACCCAGGCTCCCCTGTGGTACGCTGTTGTGGCAGGCCTAGCAAAGTAATACACAGGTTCATACAAAATGTCTAAATGCAAATGATTAAAAATTAACATGATGGAATCATCTTAGGAGTGTTCCCATTAGAAAGAAAGTTAAATTCCTAACTTATTAGCAGTTGACTGCTATCTGTATGGAATGGTTTAGTCTTTCTGAAATCATGAGTGACTTACTGGAGACGGACTGACTACCTTGCATAACAAGTTAGGATGAGAACCCATTTTGAAAACCCCAAACCTTCATACTGAATTCTACGAATTTATGAGCAAGGACTAAAAGGAACTATGGAAAAATCCAAGAGCTTTTGTATTAAGTAAGCATGGCAAATGGTGACTATATGTAGATGATACAGACACCCACATACATACATACATACACACACACACGTCCATGTATGTATACACATATATATGTACTCATGTGTTATCTTTAAAGCTATGGTGTCGTCTCGATGTTGAAGAAATTCATCACCACACTAGTATGGGTCGGATGTTTACCCTTCAGCCTCCTGTCCTGCCTTGGGTCTAAGCCGGCTCTTAAGTGCTGGCTGCTCCCAGAGGCACCTATTATGAAAGGCCCACCCCTCCCTGTTGATTCTGGGGGCCAAGCTACTACTCAGAAAATACAGCCTTTTTTGAAATAAGAACCCAGAAAATAACTGCACTTCAGAGCCAATGATTTTGAAGGGAAAAAAAGGAAAGTGAGAACAACTAAGAGTGAGAGATTGATTCTTTCCTCACAAATGAAGTCAAGATTATTCATTCTTGCCCTTTTTTAAGGACAATTAATAGGAATTTCTAAAACTCAGAATGTTGAAATCATTAGTAGCTGATCACTTGAAGCAAGAATGCAGCTGTTATGATTAATGGCTGAGTTTTAAATACTTGAGACAGATCGAGGCACTCTCCCACACCACCCTGCTTGTCATATGTGCCTCCCCAGGATGCTGCACAGTGTGATGGCAAATCAACAGGTTCTTTCCTCACAAAAATTTTGTGTAATTCCCCCTGAAGAAATTCTCACTAAAATTCAAATTCACTCATTCATCAGACAGCATGAGGTAGGAGGGGGTAGCAGAAAGAGTATTTAAGAATTTAGAAGGGGAAAAAATGGCTTTGGTCTTTGCTTTGCCATGTCATGCAACCTTAGGTATATGATTCAAATACTTATTTTCTAATCTGAAAAATGGAAGTGGGGATGATAAAGCCTTCCTTTCCTGATATATAGATAATTCACGCACAATATTATGTGTTACTCAAATTTAAAGTATTGGTACCTGCTATGGGTAAGACACATAATCAGTGAACAAGATGAGAGGAGAGGGCTATTAAGGATGAATAAGAGCTGATTCTGACCTCAAGGACATTTCAGGCTAGAAGACACAGAAAGTCATTTTACAAATAATCAGAATTTCAGGTGGGAAAAAGGAAATAGCATAGAGGTGGAGTCCCTTCAGGCTTGGGGGATGGCAACGAATCCAAGAAGTCTTCACAGAGTAAGTAATATTTGTGATACAAGGCAGCTGAGGCTTGGAGGTCATGGTTTCTGAATTTTGCTGAGTATGGGAAGCCAGAAGGGAAACCAACACCAATTCCCTTGTCGAAGCAGGAACCCAGCATTCTTGTTAAGCCGCCTGAAAGCATGGCAAAAATAGAACAGGTCAAGCGCGTCTCCATATCAAACCATTTCCATCTCTCCAGCATTACTAAAAATGAAAGTCAGGGCGATCATCTGGATGGGGATGATATGCCCTTGTTCTTGTCTATCAGATGCTTTAAAGCCCCCCAAAAATCCTTGCAATACCTCAGATGAAGGAAAAGGAGAATGCCATGGTGGGTGACTTTTTTTTTTTAATTTGTCTAAATAGAGAATAGTAAAACCTAAAGGAATAGTTAAGAAGATGGAAACAATGGGGAAGCGTGACTGGCCCTCTTCCCTTGGAGTATGATGAGAGTAACTAGGGCTTTCCATTCCAATCCACCCTCTGCACCTCTCTCAGGTTCAGCTCCTTAAAAGCCAGTTTTGATCACATTACCATTATGCTCAATGGACATGGCTCCCTGGTGCCTACAAAATTAAGCTGACATTTTTCTAAATTAAAATCCTCCACAAGAGGATCCCAACCGATTTTTCCAATATTATCTTCTTTTTTCATCTTCATTATCTCTTCCCTTTGTTCCAGCCAAACTGGAAGACATGCTCTCCCTGAAACTGCTCTGAACTTTCCTCCCCACTTCATGCTCAGACTCTTGTTCCCTGGTCCTTAAAGCCGTTGTCCTATATCCACCTTTCAAAATCTTAGCCATTGTTCTAGGACCAATTCAAATCTCATCCCCATCGAAATTAAATAATCACAGCATTGAGCCCCTTCCAGGAGCTCCTTCCATTTGTTCACTGAAGATGCAAACATGAGGAGCACCTATCCGCCTTCTAGTTGCTTCCTAAGAGAAGGAAGGACAGATGCATGTGTAAACAATTAACTATAAATACACTGTGCTTGTATGTATAATGCATCATGTAGACAAAGATAAACTCTTAAAATATTCATTCTGTATTGAAAACAGATCATGGGAAGGCTCAGAAAGGTTGTGGCATTTCAGCTGAGGCTATGAGGAACAGTGGATTTCAAGTGAATGACAAGAAATAAGAGAATGGTGCATGCCAAGGCAAAGAGGCAAGTGCAGAACATGATCAAGAACAAGGGCAGGCTCAAAGTGGTTAGAGCCCTGAGTGTGTGCAACAGGAGTAGGGCATAGGTCTGGAAAGAAATTCTGGGACCGAGTGCATTGGCTATGCCAAAATAAGAGTTTGGACCTTAACCCATAGGTGTGGGGGTCTTTTAGGGGTCATCTGAGGATCAGTGTCTGATACTATGTGTTGGATGTTACCAGGTAACTCTGGAAGCAGTATGGAGGGCAGACTAAGTGCAAAGATAACAGTTAGGAAGCTACTGTTATAGTCCACACAAGACATAATGAGGAGTTTGCACCATGATAGGGCAGTGTACATAAAAAAGAAGGGACACATATGAGGCTTCTCATCTATTAGGTCTTTCCTAATCTACCTCTCATTTGTGAGCAGATGTTATTTCTCCTTGCTATCTCATTTAAACCACAACCCATATCTTTATATATATTAGCATTTTTTGACTCATATTGTAGTTAGTCTTATGTTTTATCCTTCCAATATTAAACCAAAAATTCCTAAGTCTGAATTATGGTAGTTGCTCAAGAAGTGGGTGAAGGGACTTGCAAAAAATTGTCTTAGGATGGTTCAGTTGCTGGAAATAGAATCCCATTCAATGTAACTTGAGGAAAGGGAGGTTTGTTCTTAGGATACAAGCACAGCTCATGGGAAGTGGGGACAGGAAACAGAACCAGACCCCAAGAAGGAACTTCCAGGTTGGGGACAATTATGAACCAACTCTCAGACTCTGGATCTCTCAGTTCAGATTCTCAAAAGAGAAGATCTGACTATCTATCCCAGGTCTAGTCAACTGTGGCTGGGAGGGGTAGAGTCAAACAATACAAGCATGGCAAAGAGAGTCTACCCCTTACACCAGGGCTGATCATTCCTTGCCTGTGTAAGACATCTTTGCTAGAGATAATAATAATTTTCAAAATACTTCACAGACGTTGGTCTCAATGCTTCATAAACCACAATCCTGTGAGATAGAGATGGGTCTTTTTCTCTTAATCTCCTTTTATAAGCAAGTGAAGAGGCTCAGAGAAGCAAGGGGATTTGCTCAAAATCACACAGGAAGTCATTTGTAGAGCAAAATAGCTAAACCTAGGCATACACATTCCTCAAACCCAAGACTGTTTTGATCTGATATCTAATGTTTCAAAACATTCATAACTCATTCATTCACTGACAAATATTTGCTGAGCACTTTTCTGGACACATTTATATGAACTAAACCCTGTGCTTGGGATGGGAGGGAATTTTTTAAAACAAACCATTTTACTCATGCTGATCAATGAAGAGAGAAGGTATCTTTCGTTTACCACTCAAGAAATGGGCCAAATGGGATAATGGTTTATTAAAGTACTGAAACTTCTCCCCAAAGTTTCTATAATTAGTTCAGGTACTTAGTGATATTCTAAAGTTATTTTATTCGGCAATAATATTTAAGATTAATATATTCTCACTGGTATCTATAGTAACCGGTCTTTCGGCGTAGTATTAAGATTGGGGATTTATTTATATTTAGGCTTCACCCAAGAGGAAGATTTTTGTATAATTTATTGTTACATTTAGAGAGCATAAAACCTTTAGGCCACAATGTGTAGTTAATATTCAAAATTAAGTCAGTTTATTATGCATCAACTGGTAGGTCAAATTCAGCTTTGTGTGCTATAATTTATAATACAGGTTTTTGCCTGGAGCAACATGGAAGGCCTGGAGCAGTGCTGTGAATTATTACAACTAAATCGGGCACTACCTGCCAAAATATACACTATTGCTTGTATTTCTATTGCATGAAGACTATAAACATGATTTCCGAGAGCTCTGTGCTGCAAGGACATCTAAATAAAATATCAGTTTCATGACCAGTGTCAGCATTAAGAAACTTCTTTCCTTTATTTGCAGCTGCTGCAAGTCTGGGTTTCTGTGGCAATTCACTTCTTAGCCACTTACAAAATGGCAGTTTACAGGTTTTATGACTACACAGTGTAAGCATATTTCTCTCTTTTAATGGGTGCACCAACTACAGTGTAGTACACTCATGATCACTATTAAAAGTGTATTTGAGGGCGCCTGGGTAGCTCAGTTGGTTAAGCGACTGCCTTCAGCTCAGGTCATGATTCCAGGGTCCTGGGATCGGGCCCCACATCGGGCTCCCTGCTCCGCGGGAAGCCTGCTTCTCCCTCTCCTGCTCCCCCTGCTTGTGTTCCCTCTCTCGCTGTGTCTCTCTCTGTCAAATAAATAAAATCTTTAAAAAAACAAAAAACAAAAAACTTTAAAAGTGTATTTGAAAAGCAAATTTAAATGTGGCATTTAATAAGCCAAAATATTTTAATAAAAGATTCAGTGCATACTTAAAGTATATTATGAATTTCTTTTGTTGAATACCATTTGTGTTTTTGATCACTGTTCACCCAGCTCCTTGGCTGAGATTGCTAAACTAAAACATGGAGGAGTTCTTTTTGAACTGTGGGTTTCAATTGTCTTATTTCCAAGGGATATTTTATGTCTGCACAAAGGCTAGCAAATGCGGTCACCTCTTGATTATGTGAGAGTGGATTTCCTATTTTAAAGATCTGTAAAAATTATAGAAAACAATTTTAATCTACATCGCAAAGTAGGAGAAGGTTAAGTAAACTCCAGAACTTGCATTATGTGTTTATGGCCATTCACACGATGTTTACAAAGAGCATACAATCAAAATTTTTTAACTGCTGAATTCTGATCTAGCCTCTCCCAGTGAAGGTCAAAGTCCAAAATTAATATTAGAAAAACACTGAAGCTCAGCTGGTGAAAGATTAGATCACACATTCCAGGCACTTGGGAGATGAGGTGGATCTCAGCAATACTTGTCTCTTCTCTCTGAAAGGGGTTGCCAGGGGTACATGCTATTGGCATCAGTGGGAAAAATTTAGCCAAGGAGGAAAAGACAAGGGGAAACAGATTTGCCCTAATAAAAATTAGATATTTCTTATAGTCATTATTATCCAACACGTCTTTAAGGGAAATAAGAAGGGCAAATATCCTGGGGTGGGAACGAGCTTGTCATGTTCAAGGAACACCAAGAAGATCTGTATTTGTAAGGAAAGGAGTTCCAACTCAAACTTTTAAATAAACTAGCAGTTTTAGTGTTGGATGCCAAATTTTAGTAACCTCTAGTAATTTACACTGTAGGAGTCTAATAAATAAAGTCCTTAGTCCTATATAAAAACAAAAGTGAAAAAAAGAGAAACTAAGAAGATCTTTCATATGGATGCAACACACACCCATAAAACTCAAAGAAAAGGACTGGGCTTTCATTTCTTTTATTTTTTTATTTTTTTTAAAGATTTTATTTATTTATTTGACAGAGAGAGAGGGAACACAAGCAGGGGGGAGTGGGAGAGGGAGAAGCAGGCTTCCCGCTGAGCAGGGAGCCCGATGCGGGGCTCGATCCCAGGACCCTGGGATCATGACCCGAGCCGAAGGCAGACACCCAACGACTGAGCCACCCAGGTGCCCCAGGACCGGGCTTTTAAATCAAATCCTCGTCTATCAGGAAGTTGGCCACAATCAAGCTTTAATAATCACCAGACGAAACCAGGGTCTCTCACTCTTATTCCTAGTTAGTGTACCAGATTTTGCTCATAGCCAGGAAGCTAGCACATTCATGCTGCTGAGCTAGGATATCTGGGAATGGCCAGGGAGACATAATCCATGGTATGATATCAGCTGTCTCATGTGATCCAACAGAGGGGAGGCAGAGAAGCAGAGATAGCTGTCCAAGCAACAGTGGTCACCTGGTTAGCTCAATTGGATGACATTTAAGGTCATTCTAACTCCAATATTCTATACATCTATACCTCCTGCCTAAAAGGACAGGGACGTACCATTCACTCAGCAAGCATGTAACAAGAGCCTTCGGCACCATGGCATGCTGCATCCAAAATGGCAGTAAGCTACATCGAAGCAGTGATTAAATTTAATACATGTTTTATATCATTTTGGCTTGAGTATGAAGCATAAAGGTGTGGGAAGAGACCACCCCTTTCAGTCACAGGGGCCCATCCCTGCCCCCAGAGGTGCAGTTGCTTCTTGTCACCTGAAACGGGGACTCTTGAGTATGCATCTAAAGGTGAAATTTGGCTCATGCCATAAACACTTTTGCTTGCCTGACTAAAGAAAACAAGTGTGTGGCCACCTCATGTAAGGGAACTCATTGCTCAGTGGGCCATGTGACTAGGCAATCTGGAGCAGGTGTGCAGCCTGGCAGGTAGACCCTAGATAAGCTTCTGGAAAGATATAGGACAATGACTGCAATGTGCTAACTAGCTGCTCTTTTGTGTTGCCTCACAAACCATGAGGTTGAGAAGATACTAAAACCTTTGCTATGCCAGCATCAGAGAGAACTACAGGTAGCAGCTAGTAGGTTTAGGGTCAAAGCCAGATGGTCTTTTGGGCAAGTAATCACCAACTTGGGAGCCTCCATGCTTCAGGAAGTCCCTAAGGTTTAATGAGATGCCATCATTCCATTCTTCACCCATTCAACAAATATTTGTTGAGTACTACTCAAAGCAGCTTTAAAAATCTTATATTAACCATCTATCAGGTTTCCCACATTTACTAAAAGATCACCATATCTTTTGACTTGGCCTGGGATTGCAATACTTTCTGAACCCCCACCAACCATGTTTGTTCCTATTTTAATAGTTTTTTTTAAATCAGAACTCTTATAATTATTTCTCTTTTCCCAGAAAATCTATAATGTGGTACACATTAGACATAATTATTTGATAGTATCTTAGCAACTAGAAATATCATATTTCAATCAATTCTTGTTGACCATGATTAGCTTTTATGAATAAGAAATTCTGATTAGGGCCTTTTCTTTTAAAAAATGGGAGAAAAGGAACAAATTACTGGTGCATGCAACAATATGTTGAATCTCAAATATATTAAGCTAAGTGAAAGAAACCAGACACCTAAGGCTACATCCTGTTTGATACCATTTGCACGATATTCTTGAAAAGACAATGCTGAAGGGTCAAGAACAGACCAGTGGTTGCCAAAGCCTGGAGGGAAGAGGAAGATTTGACTACAAAAGGGATGAGGGAATATTTGGGGGTGATGGAACCATTTTGTATCATGGTTGTGGTGGTGGTTGCATGACTATACAGTTTCTCAAATCTCTTAGAGCTGTACACCAAAAAGGGTGAATTTTTCTGTATGTAAATACATGAAAAGTGAATAAAAGGGAAAATTAATTTCAAATAATTAAAGAATTATGTTGTTGAGCATGCAAAAACAACTGGGGCAGGGGGCCTAATTATTATTGCACTGTGTATGATAGACAAATCCTTCCTAAATAAAGGTCCACAGTGGTAAAATGTTTGAGAAACCTAAGACTATAGGGAAGACCCATAGTTTATTTTAAATAGGCTCAGATTATTCAGACAGGACTCATATTCATGGAGCTGCTATAGCATGTTTGTAACCTCAGATACATCCAGAGAGGAGATGAGAGGGAAGCTAATCCCCTTCACCCTTTCTGCATGGGAAGAAAAAGAGTCCCCAGCACAAAAGAACAGGTATCAATTTACTAGAAAGTAAACTCCACAAGGGCAAGGAATTGAATTACATATTGATGCATAGCTTGTACTCCAGGAAGTATTAGACACATGAAGGGCACTCAAAAATATAGTGTTGAATGAATGAATGAGTTGCAGCCGACCTGCCTACATTTACTCAAGTGATCATTCCCTAATTCCAAACACATGGCTATATCAGATAAAATCTAACAAAAGAATGTTGGATACATAGCAGAGTTTGAAAGCAAGGCAGGTGACAAAAATGAAGAGAGAACTCAAAGTCAGTGTGGTGAGCAAGAACAGAAACTAAAATGGCCCATGTGAGTCCTAATCTGGATTTAAGTCCTAATAGCTGTGGGATGGATTTCTGATGTATGCAGGGAAAGGAGAAAGACCAATGGCTTTATGCTCCTGAAAGTCTAAAACTGATCTTGCCAAGACCCATGAAGAGCTGCCTCAAATCTGAATCAGAGTCTAGAAGAGCTTTACCCATTGATTCAGGGAAGCAGAAAGTAAGGATGACATCCACTGCATGAGGTTGAAGAGTCACCTGCAAGTAGTTGGAATGTCCAGTTTGTGCCATGTAAATCTGTGAGTCTAAATTCACAACTTTTATATTGTGTATTGAAAGTGTGGCCCCCTACCCTAGCTGAGAAATTAACATAAACATTTACTGGAACCCAGGTAAAGGCAACCACCAAGTTACTACGGGCCCGCTGGACTCCCACAGAAAGCAAGCCCCACAGAAGTGGACTTCATAACCCATGATTACAGATCATGAAAAGTAAAACCACACCATGGAAAGAGTCCACTGATACAAATGTTGTGCCTAGAAAAAATAAAGTGAGATTTGAAAGAGGCTTTAAAATAATTATGATTGAGATGGTCACAGCAGAGGCAGATGTATTATAAGGTTAATGGAACTAAAGTTTCAGGGCCTCTCACTAAAACTGGCCCTTTCCAAAGCCCTGAGAAGGAATCTAGCAATGTACTCAAGTGGCCTCATATTTTCATAAAATTTATAAAAGATATTTTAACCTTAACTGGTTAAGGTTACCTACTACTCTCCTTTCTGCCTCTGTCACATTTCTATCTTTATTTGAAGGCATTGGAATGGCAATGGGCCATTTAGTTTGGATACATTTAGTGTGGATTTAGTGAAACATATTTATGTGGTTCATAGTCATTTCCATATAGTGACATGAAGGTACAGGGCCAGAGATTGGATCCCAATATAAACTTGTCCTATACTACCTGAATCACAAATAAATAGAAAAGAAAAAAAATTGAAACGTATAGAGCTAGATGCTAATATGTAAAAATTCTCTCAATTCTTACAGCTTGTATAAATTAAACAAATTAGAGGTTTTCCCAAATTTGACACCAATTCTTAAAATGAATGATATTGCCAAAAGCTATACGTGAAGCTGAAGCTAATTTTTATAAACCACAAATGATAAAAGTTGGTTTTATAAACCACAAATGATCAAATATGCTAGATAAAAGGCTAAGCTATCTTTTTATTTTCTCCTTTAAAATAATATTATAAATTTCTCCTATGGAGAGGAGGTCAGTGATTAATTAACAAAAGTATACTGTTATTTTTCTAGATTTTGTGTGATGTTTGTGGTATTTGTCAGCTTTTTGAAATCTTTTGGTATGTGATTTTTTTCCTCATTCCAACTAAATATTCACTAATGCACTTAATTTTGTATTTGTAATTATATATTCTTGTTCTTAAAGAGAGGCCTCTCAAAATAGACAAGCTTCAGGTCCCACAAAACCTTGATTTGCTTCTGGTTCAAAAGTTAACAGCAGGAATAGAAATTATATGGTAAAAATAGGGCAACAGGAAAAAGAAAAGATTTGAAGAATCAAATATGAAATCTAGAAATAAAAATATAGAGCCAGTGAAAAAATCCAGTGGAAGGGTTGAACAGAAAACTAGACAGAACCACTGACAGACTAAGTGAATTATAAAAGAAACTCTCAGAATGTAGCACGAAGAGATAGAAAATATGAAAAAGAGTGAAGATACATGGAAATACAGTAATTTCTAACACATATATTAGGAAATCCAAAACATGCAAATAGAAAGAATGGAGAGGAGTCAATATTCCAAGAAATAATACTCAAGAATTTTCCAGACTTGAAGACAGAAGTCCTCATATTGTAGGAACATACAAAATCCTGAAAATAATAAATTAAAACAATGTACACCTGCACACATAGTACTATAACAGTGCATTATAAACAAATAGATAACTTTAAAAGCCATTAGAGACAAAATGAGAAATTAACAAGTAGCAGCAGTTAGGCTGACTGAAGACTTCCTATAAGCAACAACAAATGTCAGAGACAATGGAACATATTATCCAGCTAAACCAGCATTCAAGAATGAATGCTAAAGAAGCATCTGGGTGGCTCAGTCAGTTAAGCGTCCAACTCTTGATTTTGGCTTGGGTCATGATCTCAGGGTCTTAGGATCACACCCCATGTTGGGCTCCATGCTCAGCATAGAGTCTACTTGAGATGCTTTCTCCCTCCTTCTACCTCCCCCTCTGCTCCTTCCTCCTGCTCATGTACTCTCTCTCTCTAATGAATAAATAAAATCTTTAAAAAAAAAAAAAAGAATGCTAAACAATGGCATTTTCAGATAAAGACTGAGAGAACTTACCACATACAGATCCTTTTGGAGAGACCCACTAACAGTATACTTCAGGAAGGAAAAAAGTGAACCCTGAATAAAGAAAGAGGACTTCAACAAGTAATGATAAGCAAAGATAACGGAAAACTTGTGGATAAATCTAAATAAGCACTGACTGATTATCATAGTAATAATAATGACAAGAATGAGAAGAAATCAAGAAGAAAATTAAATAGTGGAGGAAAATAAAATGGAAGGCATGAGTAGAGAGCAGTTTAAATTCTGACATTGTTCATTCAGACAGAGTGAAAGTAATGGATGAGGATTAGAGTCTACTAAATTAAAATTGCATGTTAATATAGAAGCCAATAGCTCTCTATGTACAAAATAACCAGCTATAGGAAATAATGGTAGAAAAAAAAACTTACAATAGCAAGAGATTAAATGCCTAGGAAAAAACTTAGTAAGAAATGTGTAAAATCTATATCAGCAAAACTTTAAAACACTCCTGCAAGCCACAAAAGCAAACAAATAAATGGAAGGAATCCATTCTTGGATAACATGATTCAACATCATAAAAAATTGTCAGTTCTCCCTTGATTAGTTAAGAAATTTAATGCAAGCTCAGTAAAATTCCAACAAGCATTTTTAGGAAGTTAGGCAAGTTGATATTAGGTTCATAGAAGGAAATGAACATGCATGGATAGCCAGGAAAACACTAAAAGAGAGAGAAGAAGAAGAAGGAGGAGGAGGGGGAGGGGGATGGGGAGGAGGAGGCAGGAGAGGATGGCAAAAAGACAAAACTGCAATGGGGAACTAACTCTGTCACACAAACATTAAAACATAATGTAAAACCTCTATAATCAAAACAGGTGGTACTGGCCCAGGAATAGACAAATAGACTGCCCAAATAGAATAGAAAGCCTAGGAATGGCTCCAAATACATGTGGAATTTTAAAATACGATAAATTGAGGTATCCCAAATAATGGAGTCAAAGATGAACTTTTTTTTTTAAAGATTTTATTTATTTGACAGAGACACAGTGAGAGAGGGAACATAAGCAGGGGGAGTGGGAGAGGGAGAAGCAGGCTTCCAGCTGAGCAGCCAGCCCAATGCGGGGCTCGAACCTAGAACTCTGGGATCATGACCTGAGCTGAAGGCAGACGCTTAACGACTGAGCCACCCAGGCACCCTAAAGATGAACTTTTGAATAGATGGTGCCAGTGGGAACTAGTTAGCCATTTGGAACAAGGTAAAATTAAATCAATGGCTCATATAATAGATCAATTCCAAATGGATTAGGAACTTAAATTAGAAAATGGAACCATGTAGGGGTGACCCAACTGGTTAAGCGTCTGACTCTTGATTTTGGCTCAGGTCATGATCTCAGAGTCATGAGATCAAGCCCCATGTTGGGCTCTGGGCTGAGTGTGGAGCCTGCTTAAGATTCTCTCCCTCCCTCTCCTTCTGCCCCTCCCCTCTGTGCCCCCTCTCTCTCTCTAAAGAAAGAAAGGAAGGAAGGAAGGAAGGAAGGAAGGAAGGAAGGAAGAAAGAAAGAGAGAAAGAAAGAGAGAAAGAAAAAAAGAAAGAAAGAAAGAAAGAAAGAAAGAAAGAAAGAAAGAAAGAAAGAAAGAAAGAAAGAAAGAAAAGAAAAGAAAAGAAAAGAAAAAGAAAATGGAACCATGTAAATACTAAAGAAAATATGAATGTGAATTTCTTTTTAACCTCAGTGTAGGGAAAGGCATTCTAATAATGACTCAAAATCCAGAGATAACAAAAGAAAAGATTGATAAATTTTTCCATGAAATTTGTTTACAAAAATAAACAAATATTTATTCTTAAAATTTTCTTAATTATCTATGGAAAAGAAAAAGTCAAAAAGACAACTGACCACTACTACTTACAGCTGATCTCACAAAGGGCTCATATCACTAATACATATAGAACTCTTGGAAATAGACAAAATACCAAAATTCTAATAGAAAAATGGGGAAAACACATGAACAGACAACTTACCAGAAAGAAAAAGATATAAATATGGCCCCCAAACATAAAAAAGATATTAAAATCATTCATAACTAGATAAATGCGAATTTTAAAAAATGAGATACCATTTCTCACCTACCACATTAGTGAAAGTTTAAAACTGAGACTATGCTTTCTACTGACAAAGCCATAGTGAAACAGGAAGCAATCACTCTCAAACACCACTGTGAAAATGGAAACTGCCTTTTGATGCAACAATTCCACTTTTAGGAATTCACCCTGAAGGTATATATCCAACAACACAAAAATACACCTGTAAGAGATTATTCACTGCAGCAGTGTTTATGATTGCAAAATACTGAGAACAACCTAAATACCCACATATAGGAGAATAGTTAAATGAATGATGTACATCCACACATTGGAATACTACACAGCTGTAAGAAAGAAAGAAGATTCTTTGAACTTACAAGAAATGATTTCCCAGTTTTATCTACTAAAAGTACTTAGAAGGAATGACACCACAGTAGCAAGGTGCCCACCTAGCAAGCAACCAGATCTTGATTTCAGAATATAGTCTCCAAAAAAAGGAACCAGAAATCCTTGGAGAAATGGCAGATTACAGGCCTGGCACAGGGATAGGAAAAGGTGAGCCTGGAGCATCTTGTGCTGCCAGAAAGTAAGGAAGTTATCAAAAAAATAATGGAGGTAGTTCACAGGGACATAAAGCCAACTGGAAGAAACTCCCAATGGCAAATCTGAGAGGTTGTGAGCAATAATATAAATAATGAGAGTAATGGATTATGACCCATATGGGGGGGAAAGTGAGTACATAGGAATTTAATAATTAAGTAAGTATATATGCAAAAGGGACAGCTCTTCCTCATAGTATATTTCAACCAATAAATGTAAAAGAAGTGATGGAAATAGAAAAATCACCATTTTGCAAACACAATAATACTAAGTATGACAGGCAAGAGTCATCAATGGGGGACGCCTGGGTGGCTCAGTCGGTTAAGCGTCTGCCTTTGGCTCAGGTCATGATCCCAGGGTCCTGGAATCGAGTCCCGCATCGGGCTCCCTGCTCCGCAGGGAGCCTGCTTCTCCCTCTGCCTCTGTCTCTCTCTCTGTCTCTCATGAATAAATAAATGAAATCTTTAAAAAAAAAAAAAAGAATCATCAATGGATGCTAAAACTGAATGAGTATATGATGAGGATCAGGATGTTTGCATGCCTCAAAATATTCCCCCCACCACACACAAAATATTTCTCAAATGCAAAAAGAAAAATGGTGACTTTACAATAGAAAAGCCGGACAGACATCCCCGAAAGTGATCAATGTTAACATCACCAGTAATTAAACTGGTATCATCTTCTACTATGAAAAGCACATCATGTTTGTGGTATATTTCCCAAAAATGCATAATCTGAATTTAATTATGAAGAAATATCAAACTAACCCAAAGTGATGATCATTCTACAAAACTTACTTGGCTAGTACTCTTGAAAATGTCAAGGTCATGACAGATAAAGAAGTGAGGAACTGTTCTTGATTGGAGGAGACTAAAGACCTATGATAATGAGTGATCCTGAGTTGGTCCTAGAAAAGAACATTATAGGGACAACTGGGAAAATGTATATAAGGTTTATAGATTAGTGATTAGCATTGTACCAATGTTAATTTCCTGGTGTTGATCATTTTACTGTGATTATCTGGGGAATGAAGAAGGATATGCTGGAATTACTTATAGTATTTTTGCAACCTTTTGTAAGTCTATAATTATTATCAAATGAAAATTTAGAAATAAAAAATATATTTAAAAGATCACATATTAAAATTTTAAAAGTACCACCAAGAAATAAAAACAAAGAAAATAGAGAAAACTAAAGCAATCAATAGAAAGCAAGAAGCGTGCTAGAAAGAAACAAAGAAAAAGCTTGTCAAATACAGAACACAAAATAAGATGGTAGAAAAAAAACCCAAGATATCAGTAATCACAAGTAAAATTAAATCCACTAAGTAAATGAATATATATTATTCATGTATATATATTTATATTTATATATATTTATATTTATATATAATATATTCATATATATATTTGGGAAATACTAAAAAAATAGGAAATAGAATTTATGGCAAAAGCGTAATGACAAGAGTGTATTTCAGGATAATTAACACTAGCTGTTATGACTGACAAACCTCTGAAATCCCAGTGGCTTAATAGAGAAAGTCTACTATAGGCGAGGAGGCCTGCCTCCACATTGTAGCAATGTCATCTGGAACATATGGCCTCCAAGATGATGTGGGGGAAGAGAGAAATGAAGGAGGCATTCCAGAGGTGACACATGTCATTTCTCATATTCTCCAGGACCAGTCAGATGGCCCCAACCTAAAAGCAAGGACATAGGGTACTAACTATACCTTCCACAAAACACACACACAAAAATCCAGCCATCATTGATTCGCCTGTGCCCAACAGTATCTTCTCACATAGAGCAAAAAGTTACAGAATTGCATTGATAAATTGACAAATCAACACAGCTAGTGGGAATTTTTTTTCACACATCACTTAGTAAGAGATCAAGCAAACCAAAAATTAGCAAATAGACATGAACAGGACTCATATCAATCTTGGTCGACTCATGATACAGAGTGCCCTGTGACCCAACAAGCAGAAAATATGCCTTCTTTTCACATACAGGCATAGACCTACCAGGTCACAAAGGTTGTTTCCAGAAATTCCAGAGTATCTATGTCATAATTCACTATATGACTACAAAGTAATTAGAATGAAAATAAAACAGAAAAAGAAAAAAAAAAGCATAAATTTAGAAAGTACAAATCACTTCCAGGTAACTAATGAATTAAAGAAAAAAACTCATAATAGAGGTTATGAAATATTTGGAACAGAATAACAATGACAGCACTATGTATCAAATTTATGGGAGTCTGTGAAAGCAGATTGTAAAGAAATTTATAGTCTTAAATTGTAAAGAAATTTATAGTCTTAAATTGTAAAGAAATTTATAGTCTTAAATT